>NC_091122.1:30899289-31176789 GCF_040183065.1 Periplaneta americana
GTTCAAGTCTAGGCGTGTGAAAATAATCTATTTAATACCCCCGAAACTTATTGCCGAGCCACTAAGCAAACAATGCCGAATCCCTCTTAATAATGCAAGGTTTTATCTCAATATTTTTTTTCCATTCTTACAAATTGGCAAAAAGCCTAAAAGTAAGTAAAATCAGATTATCTGTCTCTCTGTATATAATAAAAATAAGGATTACTTATTATCATAACCTACCAAATGTCAGCTTCAAAATGAGCTCTCGTTCAATGTTCTGCAGTAAATGGTTCCAGAGTTCTGAGTGCTGAAAGAGGCTTGTTTTTATAAAATATGCTAAATTTGTCGCTCAATAATACGATAATTGTTTGACTTTCGATAGTACATTTTTGAAAATGCATTGTCCTCAGCACCTTGTATATGTAGGGAAAAAATTAGAGTATAAAAAATGCGAGGTTTTTTACTGATCGATTTCATATGGAATAGCCCGTATACAGAGTGGAAGGTAAGGTAGTACAGTAATAGCAAAAAAAAAAAAAAAAGCCGCACCGACCAATTGCACTAGGATCGACAATGCGAAATAGTACCGGTACAGTCTATTGTTCCTAGCCCGTCACAACTCAAGCTTCGTGACTGTACATACTAGACTGTGGTAACACTTTAAGCAAGAGAGAGAGAGAGAGAGAGAGAGAATAAACAAAAAAATTACACACTTATTAAAAAACACTCGAATTCGAACCACTAGATGGTCCGATTAAAGGAATGGTCAGCGGAAAATGTACGTCTCCGCCACAACAACTGTTGTTCCATTTTCACTAAGGTCCAGTGGTCTTCAATCTCTTCAATCTTCCTTTAGGCTCAAAATTCATCATTCAGATTGTTCTTCTCAAAATTGTGATTGTCCCATATTAACCGAATCCTCAGAAGTTAAGTATTTAGGCATTACGATCGACCAACACTTACGATGGAACAAACATATTACATATTTATGCAATAGATTACGTAAAACAATTTATATCTTTGTTATACTTCGGTCATATTTACCAGTTAATATTTTACGTCTCATTTATTTAGCTTTATTTCAATCCATTCTCCAGTATGGAATTTTAGGGTGGGGAAATGCTTGTAATTCTAATCTCACTCCACTAATACTTATTCAGAAAAGAATCATTAAAATATGCCTTAATAAACCAATTGATTACTCATCCGAGCTTTTGTTCACTGATTTTAATGTTTTGAAAATTAAACAGATTTATTATATAGCCTTATTAATCTTCATACATAAAAACCGTAATAAATTCAAATTGTATCATCATAAATATGGAACTAAAATATCCGATTTTATACGACTAGAGGAACCAAAGTGTTTCACAAGCACAGCTCTGAGCCATGGTACCTACTTTGGTCCAAGGTTATACAATAAAATAATTCATAAATATCCAGATTTGCAAAATGTTAGTATCAGGAATTTAAAAAATAGCGTTAGGAATTTAATTTTTAAAGAATATATATTGATTTAATATGTATATGTATTTGTATGACTTAAATTGTTAATATTGAAATTGTATTTTTAAATTTAATTTAATCCTGTAATTTTTTTTTCTTGACCCAGTTTGTGTCAAAAAATTATCTTTGTGTTTATCTTTGTGTTTAGATATGTCCCTGAGCACGAGTTTTTTACTCCTTCAGGGAAGAACTAAGATTGTATTTCTGTCAATGTTATTTTATTAACAATAAACAACAACAGCACATATACGACTTGCTGTCTTGTTCATACGAAAGTTCTTGCGACATCAGTCAGAGGTAATCGGAGGTCTCCTATTGAAAGCGCGCTAACTGCTCCAGAGACTACCTATTCACGCGGAGCACTAGGCTCGGCCACGGATGAACTATTCATTTAAGTTTGTAAAAATGCGGTGCAATTGAAATTACAGTGGAAGCTCTTAAGTTCGACAGAAACAACTTCGACATCCTATAGTTCGACTGCCTACGTAAGAGAATTAGACACGTCCCTATACGGACACTAAGAAATGGGTTTGCCATTTGAATGGAAATTGGTCCTGTGTCTTGTAGTGATACTTTTGTTAAAGGAAAACAGAATATTTTATTGTGACGCTTTATTCAGTGATCTCAGGGTGGATTTATCCCAGAAACTGCAACGTGTTCATAATGAGTGTGTTCGTTTCATTTGTAATGTCCGCTACTACGATCACATTTCGCCTTTTTTCGATAAATTATCGTGGCTCAGGTTAAATGAGAGGAAAAAGTTACATTCCTCTTCTCTCTTATACACAATTTTGCACACCTCCACTCCCTCTTACTTATCTGTCCGATTCCAGAGTCTTTCTCGGTATCATAACTTAAATACTCGGTCACAATATGATAACACGCTAGAAATACCACTCCACACATCATCTCTTTATTCTTCATCTTTCACTGTTGCTACTCCTCGTCACTGGAATTCTCTGCCGCCTGAAGTCAAGGGCTGCCGAACTTTAATTTCTTTTAAATGTAAATTAGAAAAATATCTTATGAGTTGCCAGACCTAACGCGTTGCAAATATTTAATGCAATGTGTTCCACTATATATATATATACATACATAATATTGTTTCTTATTTTTGTTGTGTAATCATGTAAATCGTGTTTATTTATCACTTAACACCAGTATGGATCCCACTGTGTTGTTTTTTAATTAGTAATCTATTTTTGTTATTGTGTACATTTTATTCAATTGTCGGTTTCTCGTTTAATTATGTGAATCCTACTTACTTACTTGTAATCTAATACTAATATGTATACTAATGTGTTTATTTTTATTCTTACTGTGTACATTTTTTATTGAATTATCGGCTTCTCTTTTTATGTGATTCGTATTTGATTCTAACAACATTAAAATGTATTGCACTATGTTTATTTTTATTTTATGAGGTAAATTTTATGCAACTACCTCTTTTGATCTCATTATGTACCTAAATTATATCAGTATGTAATTAGGCCTACTTAATTCCGATCCAGTTGTATGTTCAACTATGTAAGCAAGTTTTAATCCTGGTTGAGTGTAAGAGAAGGCCTTACGGCCTTAACTCTACCAGGTTAAATAAAGCCATTATTATTATTATTATTATTATTATTATTATTATTATTTTATTGATTAAGACATCCATATTGATCACTGATTTTAAATTAATGAACTCTTCTTTTTCTATTTGAGAATTGTGCCGTTTGTGAGACGGAACTGTCGAAACCCACTGTGGTACTAGAAGCGCATACACAAGTCTCGGGGCGGGCAGGAAATGCAAGTACAGTACTGTATTCGTTGATGGATAATCAATAAGAATTTGTATTCATTTCACCTACCACTCCGAGAACTTTCAATTCTGTTCTGTCGAACTTAGGAGAGTCCACACTTAACTGTTGTGAATGCTCACATTTAAATACATTTATTTTAAGAATATTTCCCTTCTCGTTCTCGTTTCCGTTCCCGGTTTATTGTGAGCCAGTCTTAATTCTGCACAGACAGTGGCAGAGCCACGCATGGCGGTGTTCACCCCTGGCAGTACGTTCCCCTTCACCGCGGCCGAAGCCGGTTCTGGCGGCTACCTGGTAACATGCAGACCCGCGGAATAACCCATTCGGTTATCTTCGCCGTGTTTCGCAATTAAAACAAGAAGAGAAACAAACACTCCAGCTTCTCCTTAATTCGTTGTCGTCCTTGAGTACGCGTCCCTTAGCTCGTCAGATAGATGTATCGGGTCGTGAGGTCACAGCCACATACAACGTAAAAACAAGTTCTGCCAGAAATAGAATACAATTACCGCTCTCGGTGCAGGGAGTTCCACAGCGCTTTGAGAATTGGGAATCAGAATAATGATTTACGGCTGAGAACAGCTGTTATTGTCCAGTCAAGGAAACCTATGAATGTAAGGGAACATGCCAACTGAAGTACTCATCTAATGATAGGGTGGAAGGCGAAGAAGAGTTAGATTTTGACGTGGACATTAAATGGTTAGTAATTTCTTCCCGAGCCCTCTCTTCGCGAAGGAGTATTTTCCGTACAGTAAAGGCTGGTTCACAATAAACCGGGAATGGAAGCAGCAACGAGAACGAGAACGGATATAATGTTAAAATAAACATATTTAAATGTGAGCGTCCGATTTATTTTCAATATCCGCCGACATGATCATATATCGGAATATTTTCTACGACTCTCCTGGCTCCGCTTGCAGATAGACGTTTAGTACATTCTCTTTGCCTACTATATCGAATTATACATGATTCCACACCCAACTACCTTGCCTCTCGGTTTACTCTCCTAGCTTCACATCATAATCGAAATACACGTTCACAGCACAATCTGTTGCTATCAATACCACGTCATCAGACATCTCTGTACTCAAGTTCTTTCTCATAGCCATGGCCCGCTCATGGAATTCGCTGCCGCTCGAAATCAGGGATAGTCTTAGTCCTCAGTTGTTTAAAATTAGGTTGCTTAGACATATTTTAAATGCAAAGAATTAGTTTTTAGGTATAATTTTTATTTATTATTATTATTATTATTATTATTATTATTATTATTATTATTTTACACAGTCATTACTTTATTTTTCCATTAGTACTTATATCTAGGTAATTGTCATTGTCTCAATGTAACACGCGCTGTACTGATCATACTAATTCTACTATTCCTTTAGTTGTGAGATTATATTCATATGTATTAATTCCTTTTTTTTAAGTTAATACTGTATACTAGATGTATTTTCCTGTTTGTGATTACGTATTCAGTCTCTTTTTTTAATCATATATATTTGTTATTTTAAAGTTAATACTGATTGTGTATATGTATTCAATCTTTTTTACTTAATTATGTTTATTATTATTTTTAAGTTAATATTTGTATACCGGTATGTATTTTTTTGTATGTGATTTGATCCTGGTTGAGTGGAAGAGAAGGCCTGATGGCCTTAACTCTGCCAGGGAAAATTATTATTAACATTTAAATTATGGCATGGTAAGTGTCTGAACAAAGATTTGTTTTAATTTAGGAGGAAGAAAATGTTTTTGTTCGTCGAAGTGAATGCAGTATAGAAAATACTTTTTACATACGTGTTTAATCTGTGTGGCCCAGTTGAGTGTACGAAAAATTTCAGATTGATTATTCTGTGGGTCTCTCCAGAACAAAACTTGAAACCTTCAAGGAGGAGAAAGAACAAACACGATTATCACAAGCAATGCTAACTTGTAAGTACAGTCGACGTAACTTTTGAAACTGTAAGTGGTAAAGGAACCACAAGACTCTGTAATGTACAAGTCTGCAGAAGATAAGACATGTCACTTGAAAGAATGAAGTTCGCATTACGAAATATTTCTTGAAATTAAGAAAAGTAAGAAATTGAAATTATCATACCCAAACTTTGCAGGTAGTGGCGCGTAGATTCTGCTTTTCCAAACTTTCGAGGCGGCAAACTTACCCTTATCTGAAACAAGAGGAAAGAGAACAGTGAGCATATACTTCAGAAACAATGTAAACAAAATTGTAAACTTGTTCCATGTGCATTTATCATACAGAGTAAAAATAAATGGAAAAAGAAAATAATATAAACAAATATGGCTAAATACATCAGATTATTAATGTT
Source organism: Periplaneta americana (assembly GCF_040183065.1). Lineage (NCBI taxonomy): Eukaryota > Metazoa > Arthropoda > Insecta > Blattodea > Blattidae > Periplaneta > Periplaneta americana. The sequence continues at coordinate 30,904,907 of NC_091122.1, forward strand.
TGCTAATTCTTTTCAAATACTTACTTCCAAATGGCTTTTAAAGAACCCGAAGGTTCATTGCCGCCCTCACATAAGTCGCCATTGGTCCCTATCCTGAGCAAGATTAGTCCAGTCTCTATCATCATATCCAACCTCCCTCAAATCAATTTTAATATTATCCTTCCATCTACGTCTCCTCGGCCTCCCCAAAGGTCTTTTTCCCTCCTGCTTCCAACTAAAGGCTGGTTCACAATGAACCGGGGACGAGAACGGAGATATTGTTAAAATGAATGATTTAAATGTAAGCATTCACAATTAACTATTGTGAATGCTTACATTTATTTTAACATTATTTCCGTTCTCGTTCTTGTTGTCGCCTTCGTTCCCGGTTTATTGTGAACCAGCCTTAACACTCTATATGCATTTCTGGATTCGCCCATATGTGCTACATGCCCTGCCCATCTCAAACGTCTGGATTTAATGTTCCTAATTATGTCAGGTGAAGAAAAAAATGCGTGCAGTTCTGCGTTGTGCAACTTTCTCCATTCTTCTGTAACTTCATCCCTCTTAGCTCCCAATATTTTCCTAAGAACCTTATTCTCAAACACCCTTAATCTCTCTTCCTCTCTCAATACATATCAATACAGAACAACCGGTAATATAACTGTTTTATAAATTCTAACTTTCAGATTTTTTGACAGCAGACTGGATTATAAAAGCTTCTCAACCGAATAATAACAGGCATTTCCCATATTTATTCTGCGTTTAATTTCCTCTCGACTGTCATTTATATTTGTTACTGTTGCTCCAAGATATCTGAATTTTTCCACCTCTTCGAAGGATAAATCTCTGACAGAGGATTAAAAATGGAGGCCATATTTATGAGTCTTTTGAAATTGGCTTAAAACTGAATAAACCACATTAATTTGTGGACAAAACTGTATCACTATTTTTCTATAAACTTACTTTTTAACAAAGAGGACTTTAAAATCTTTCTTGCCTTTTGAATAACCCTATGTAGGCTATCACGATACAGGTATTCAATTTGGTGTTGTTTTTCGACTATCCTAGAATGCTAGCGAAGTGTCACTTTCCACGTTGCTTTGGAAACGTAATCACAGAGATTCTGAGTGCTGTGCACAGCTGTGTTTTCCGTTGCGGTGTATTGGATACGAGTTGCGACAGAAGCAGTATGGTGTAACTGAGCCAGCCAGCCCGCCGCGCCGTGTACTGTACCACAAAGGTGACACATTCCCTCTCCCAGAGTTCTGCCATCATGTTTACGACACCGCTCCTCGTTTATTTGCTTCCGTGACAGACGAAATGCAGACATGACCTCCCACAAACGCAACACTGTACCACAGAGTGGAACAAAGGTCAGGTGTGCAACGACCGCGGGCAGGATTTTACGAAATACGTTTAAAAAGTTGTCACTGTAAAATTAATTTATTTTGTCCGCGCAGGAATTTTTTTTATATTGTCAATACCACTTCGGGGCAATTAGATTTCATATCCAGTATCAGTTTATTTTGTCTGTACAGTCAAAGTAAAAGCTAAGCTTCCATTTTACATTACCAAAGATACCCGTAAAGGCTGGTTCACTATAAAGCAGGAAGGGAAACGACAACGAGAACGAAAACAAGAAATAATGTTAGAATAAATGTATTTAAAAGTGAGCATTCACAATAATTAATTTTGAGTGTTCACATTTAATAGTACATTATGCAACGAGCCTATAATGAAGGTAATTAAGAAGTGAGTATGGATATTTATGAAACAAGCGCAAGCGAGTTTCATAATTTTCATACGAGCTTCTTAATTACCATTATAGGCGAGTTTCATATGAATTTTTATGCTCGACCATATTTCTAACTTGATATTATTAATTTTCTTTGTATCTGACCTTGACCAATGTCGCGTATGTTGTGAGATGTGCGCAGACGCGAAAGTATTGATTTTTTCCGAGGAACAGATGTCCACAATGACCTTGCTAGGCCATAAGAACCTACAGAGATAACATGGAAATTAAATTAGACATTGAAAAACGAGAAGACAAATTGAATTTATTTGAATATTATTTACAATTAACGCTAATTATTATAGTAACAGAACATAACCTTCTGCGACAGTATTGGATTTCCAGCCTCCGTGACTTTTCGCTAATTCTCTTTCGATTGCATATCCGAGAATAATCGATACTTGCGATTTTATAACGGTAGAAAGCTGACCTGTCATTGGCTGAACAGTTGTAACCTGAGTCGTCATTGTCTGAAAGACCTGACCTTTAATGAGTAGGTGTACTTTAATGACATGCATTAAAGTCTGCTACCAGGTGTATAATTACTACTTTTCGACATGGTCGAGAATAAATACATTTATTTTAACATTATTTCCGTTCTCGTTCTCGTTTCTTTTTCCGGTTTATTGTGAACCAGCCTTTAATTTGTCGCCATAACATTCGAAACTAGTAAACGCACTTCTAATCTTACATAAAAGTCACAGTTCTCAGTTGGAAAGCCGACTACGGCATGCATGGAAATACAAGCTGATCCGTTAGGGTATGGATAATATTAATTTATTATTATAAAGCTATTATGATAGTATACAGAAAGCAATTTTCAGATTGAATAAAGTAGCCAGTGATTTTAATATGAAAATCTCAGCAGAAAAAACAAAAACTATGGCATTTGTAGGATCACAACCATTACGGGTGAAAATTGAATTAAATAATATAATTATACAACAAGTAAATACATTTAAATACTTAGGCTGCAATGTGAATTACAAGGCAAACTCAGAGTTTGAAACTAAAATCAATGTTTTTAATCATTTTCGCGGAATTATACGACGAACACTGGGCAGAACAGTGAGGAAGGAAACTTTATTAAAATTTTACAAAATTATGGTTCTACCAGCATTCCTTTATGGCAGTGAGAGTTGGACATTAAGAAAAGATCAAGAACGTAGAATTGTAGCCAGTGAAATGAGTTCTTAAGCTATGTGGCAGGTTACACCTTGATGGATAAAAAGAGAAATGAAGATATAAGGAAGGAGCTAAAAATGGAAAGTTTAATCGAGACGATTAACAATTATAGAACTAACTGGATACAACATGTAGACCGAATGCCTGAAACACGCATAACAAAAGCTGCTCTACAGTACATGCCTAGAGGAAGAAGGTGGCTGGGAAAGAGATGGCGAGATCAATTGTGAGGAGACGTAACAGGCCATTCGAGAGGCCTAATACTTGTTTGATGTTGATGATGATGATGATGATTATTATTATTATTATTATTATTATTATTATTATTGTATGAGAAAGTTCTTGTTAGTAATATAATGTTTAAACCACAGTCTAGTATATACAGTCACGAAGCATGAGTTGTTAAGGGTACTAGAAACAATAGACTGTGCCGGCATTATTTCGCATTATATGCGATGAGACGGTACTAGCGACCCTAATGGTTAGCAACTATCTATGGATGCATATTCCTTACGTATTGAGCTTCGTGACTGTATATACTAGACTGTGCTTAAACGATGGGAATGAAAATCATTAATGCATAATGTGAAATTAAAATCATAGATGATTTAAAATTGTTACTACTAATCAATAGCGGGCACACTGTGTTCTTTGTTATGCTACAAATTTGAGAGTGTTACACGAGTTCAAAGAGAATTTCGACGTGAGTATGGTGTGCGTAATGTACCTAAATACGATTCCATAATGTTGTGGTTCTGTGTTAAAAAAAATATACAGCTCGTTTCAATTTTGCGTCAATGGTGTCCCAACAGATTGCAGAAGATGACGGCTTTTTAAACAAATGGCTATTTACAGATGAAGCGAATTTTCATGTCAACGGGCGAGTAAACACACACAATTGTATGTCTCCTATGAACTTGAAAGATCAAGTCCTAAAGTTCACGAATGGTGTGAAGTAAGCCGCAATAAATTGCAGAAAAGACAATACACTATGGATCTTACTTGGATATGTTTCCACAACAATAATATGAACATTGAATTCCAGCAAGACGGTGCACCCCCTCACTGGGCATGGGAGATTATAGTCATTTTCAATCGTATGTGGTGTGGTCGTGATGGACCAATTGCTTGGCCCCAAACTCCTCAGATCTAACGCCTGACTTCTTCGTGTGATGTATTTCTTGTGTTCTTGTGATTGTGTTGTGTTTTGCGCGTTTTTGTGTTTGTTAAGTTTTTGTTTTGTCTTTCTTATGATATTGTCTATTATGTTTGGACTGTAACCGTTTTCTTGTGCTATGTATTTGATTGTGGTCACTTCTTCATTGTAGTGTTGTTGGCTCATATAAATAGAAACAACTTACTTACTTACTTACTTACAAATGGCTTTTAAGGAACCCGAAGGTTCATTGCCGCCCTCACATAAGCCCGCCAGCGGTCCCTATCCTGTGCAAGATTAATCCAGTCTCTATCATCATACCCCACCTCCCTCAAATCCATTTTAATATTATCCTCCCATCTACGTCTCGGTCTCCCTAAAGGTCTTTTTCCCTCCGGTCTCCCAACTAACACTCTATATGCATTTCTGGATTCGCCCATACGTGCTACATGCCCTGCCCATCTCAAACGTCTGGATTTAATGTTCCTAATTATGTCAGGTGAAGAATACAATGCGTGCAGTTCTGTGTTGTGTAACTTTCTCCATTCTCCTGTAACTTCATCCCGCTTAGCCCCAAATATTTTCCTTAGCACCTTATTCTCAAACACCCTGAACCTATGTTCCTCTCTCAGAGTGAGAGTCCAAGTTTCACAACCATACAGAACAACCGGTAATATAACTGTTTTATAAATTCTAACTTTCAGATTTTTGGACAGCAGACTGGATGATAAGAGCTTCTCAACCGAATAATAACACGCATTTCCCATATTTATTCTGCGTTTAATTTCCTCCCGAGTGTCATTTATATTTGTTACTGTTGCTCCAAGATATTTGAATTTTTCCACCCCTTCGAAGGATAAATCTCCAATTTTTATATTTCCATTTCGTACAATATTCTGGTCACGAGACATAAGCATATACTTTGTCTTTTCGGGATTTACTTCCAAACCGATCGCTCTACTTGCTTCAAGTAAAATTTCCGTGTTTTCCCTAATCGTTTGTATATTTTCTCCTAACATATTCACGTCATAAATAGAAACAACTTACTAAAAATAATATTTTGACGAATCAGGTTTGTTAAGAACTTTCAAATGTCCTTTTCTCAGAAGTAATATTTTTTACTTAATCTGTTTTGCTTGTAAAGCGACGATATGCTGCTGTAGTTCATCTGTAACCTTTATTAGAACACTCTTTTGTGCAAATAGTATACAGTATAGAAATTTTAACAAGTGACATAAACTGCGCAGATATAAGAGGATTTTCATATTTTTACTGCAGAAACAAGCATGTTTCATGAAAATGCCACGTCACGAACACGGACAAATATGGTATTACGCGAACTATTATTAGCACAACTAAAAGCTCTTGTGAACCACATTTAGGACTATCACTGCATTACAAGTCAAAACAGCGAAAACTGCATTAAACACGAAATGCCACTTAGATGCGACCCTGGGCACGGTCACTGTTGTAGACATAGCCGTTTCGGACAAATCGCCGTCTGTTTCGAAACAGTTTCACCGGCTCTGGTTGCTAAGGTAACCTGATTACTGTCCATTGCGATGGTCGGAGAACATTTCAGCTGATTGGTTTGTACGGCATCGTATCGAACGGTCTCTCATTTGTAAAGCTCAATTAATTAGGCTTTCAACACAGCGTCATCCACAATGCACCCGCATTCAGTGGCGACTCATAAAATGTAGCGTCAGATGACATCGACCAACAATTACTTCGCACACGGCATTTCACACGTCAAAAGCTTACAATGGCACAATGGAATGCAATGTGCTAGCCATTGTTTTCGTCCGACTATAATTAGAACAGAAAAGAAATCAGTTATACAAGTTCACGTGATGTATAAGTCTGCCACTGAGGTATTAACATGTAGCATCCTCATTTGCATACAATCTTTGTCATCATCGTCACTCTCCTTTGCTTCACTGTCTTTATTGTTATTTTTCAACATTTAGCCTACAGTAAATTGCAACTGCAATGTCATTACTATAAAAGCAATGCTTTAAAAATGACGCCTAGCTTCATCCAAAACACTGCGTCACGAACATCATTCTTTAGCTGTAACCACAGTCTAGTATATACAGTCACGAAGCTCAATGCGTAGGGAATATGCAGCCATAGATAGTTGCTAACCACTAGCATCGCTACTATCGCCTCATTGCAGACAATGCGAAATAGTACCGGCACAGTCTATTGTTCCTAGTAGGGGAGTAGTGGGTACAGTGAGACACAAAATATTAAGACATATGTATGCAAGTGATAATTCAAGTATTTTTAAAATCAAGTGCAATAGAAATAGACATCAAAACATGGAGAATAATAATATATAAACAAAAATGTTAATAAATAAAGGACATAATATACAATACGTGTTTGTCAAAAATAAAATACAAATTTCTCACTGTTCCCATTCAGGAGGGTACAGTGAGACACCACAGTGTCTATTAACGTACATTGAAATGATTTACATTTACTTCAAAAGAAAACAAAAACTTACGATGAAAGAGTAATGGAACGGAGTAGTGGGTACAGTGAAATAGACATTAAAACATGGAATATAATAATACATAAACAAAAATGTTAATAGATAAGGACATAATATACAATATGTGTTTGTAAAAAAATGCAAATGTCTCACTGTTCCCATTCAGGAGGGTACAGTGAGACACCACAGTGTCTACTGCGTGTTCATTTCAAAGTGTGTCATGGCGTCACTGTTGAGTCAGCGATTTGAAGCGAGTTTCAGCTTTTGTGTCAGAGAAGTTGCCTATTAATCAAGGCGTTCAATCTGAACTTGAGAACGTGTACGGTATAACTTGAACGTCGTAGCAACAGATGGCGGTCTGTACGGTCTGTGTGCTATCATAACCTCTTTCGAACTGTGTTTTGTGCGGCCAAGTCGTATGCAGGGTATTTGTTATCATCGGTTGCGTACGGCAACATTCCACAATACAAATCAAATGCTCCGTGTCCATGTTGACCGTCGACGTTAATGTCAACAAATAGGCCTACGTAAGTAATCGTCTTAACCCTCTCCCCATATCTCGACAGTAAGAAAAAACTCACCTCAGTACATGTTTCGAAACAGTTCACATTCCTGCCACTACCGGCATTACCGTACGTATCGGTAAGTACTCTTCAGAATGAACGCCGTACTTGCTAGGAAACTTCTCTGGCAGATAAGTAATACACCTCTGCGGAAGTGTAGGAAGATTGAATTCTCTAGGCTCATCGACTAGCCACGTGACGACATACAGCGAGTCATGACACACTTTGAACTGAACACCCAGTATTAACGGACATTGAAATGATTTACATTTATTTCAAAAGAAAACAAAAACCTGCTGTCCCTTTATCTTGACATGTTCTGTAGGCTTATTTAGAATCATTTTGATGTCTGACTTCGAAACCATTGAAACATCTGGAACATTTGGAAAAGTGAATTTTCCATAACATTTTAAACTTTTGCGAAAAAATGGAATGAATTTTTGGTGACAACAAAGCTTATAATTATAAGAATTTAATGTAATTCTTTATTATTTTCTATCATTTTCTTAAATTTTGTGAATAATTGTTTATTTATGAAACCATTAAAATGTAATTATCCATTATTTTAAGCTACAGTTCCTAAATTGGTTACTAGTATGTTCACTTTTAATGTTAGTTACTGGTAAATGTAATATAATTACGGTTTGTTTTTACAAATCATTGGTACATGGGGACAGTGAGACGTCTCAGTGTACCCTTCAATGGCATGTCTCACTGTTCCCATTACGCATAGTTCATTTAAAAATGACACCATCACTTCAAAATTAAAACAAGAAAGACGAAACTTTGCCAAACATGATCTCAAATACCATAGTATTAGGTAAAAAACATTCATATTTATATCTCATTTGTATATCCAACATAACCTTCATTAAACACAAGCCAAAATTTTACTTCTAGAGTGAATAATTACGAATTATTTTTTCATCACTCACCTTTATAACTAGAATCAAATCGAGTATGAAAATACTGTTACTTTACTCATGCAACATACAACTCCACTGTTACCAACATCTCAACATCAAAATTTACCATCTAATAAAAAATGTCTCACTGTTCTCCCTGTCTCACTGTACCCACTTCTCCCCTACCCTCAACAACTCAAGCTTCGTGACTGTGATGTAACATGTTTTACAAGGAAAAATGGAATCTGGGTCCGGTAGAATTTTAGCCTGAAGCTTAACTCCGAGAAAAACTACAGTAAATAAATGTAATAAAAAGGTCTACTTGTATCACTTTATATTTCTATATATATATTTTTTGGCTTTGTAGTTAAAGTAAGAGTTTCCCATCTAAGCGGTCCGCGGTTCGGCTTCCGACGTGAGGAATTGAGATTTCTCTTCTGTCCAAGAGAATTGATGGTGTACGTTGTGTACTGCTCCATATTGTATCCAAGAGATCGTACACCGTGCTGACAATATAGTCAGGGAGGCCCGCATTGTGGATATGTCTAATGTTGATTCAAGAATATAGTCCCCCCTACACCGCATTTGTTTGTGAGGTCAACTTGAGGTCTCAAAGAGAAGGTAAAATAAGACAACGAAAAAGAATTTCGTTGTAATAATTTAAGCTGTCAATCGTAACACTGCAATTTACCCGCAACTAGTTATAGCCTGTCGGCTCCTATGTCACTTGACACAGAGTTCCAGGCTGGCTAACAGTCTTGTAAGCAATCAATCAACGTACCATTTGACCTTCTGCTCCTATCCTCGGTTTTGCTATTTCAGCTTAATTCTGTACAAGCTAGATAAAAATCCGGACACCATCAAGATTACAGAATTGTAGAGAGGTCAGTGCTCTGAATCTGGTCTGCAGATGACAAAACAGTTCATTCCGAAGTGTCTACGTTTTCCTCAGCGGCAGCTTTATTGATCTCACACTCTAGTCTCTTTTGAGAGAAAAATGTTGGACGTTTCCCCATCGGCCATTTAGCGGTAACGAGACCGCCAGAAAGCAATTTCTTCTGAGACTCCAGACAAGAGATGATCGTATGAAATACCCCATATTTGTCAAGGATGTCTTCAAGTTGACTGCAGAATTCTGCCTCGCACAGTTCAATCCGTGCTGCTCTGTACAGTGTGTTTCAGGTTGCGAGAAAACTTCGAGGTTTCGAACTCTGGTCCAAATACTGCGCAAGTCATGATCGAGGCCAGAGAAACGGTAGCCTATAGACTAGGGCATGGACCCTACATCTTATAACTTGAGGATAGCGCAATGTCTAAAATATTATAGGCTATACTCGTATTTGTATCAATTCTGTGGCCGGAAGGAAAAAGGTCTTAAGTCAATTTTTTGTGAAAATGAGATTTTTATATATTCTGAAAGCGGAAACAATTCTCTACAATCTGGTAAAACGGCTAAAGTCAAATAAGACTTCTGACTGGATTTATAGAGCGTTACCAAATGTCCTAAGTACTTTTTGAATCGAGCACACACAGAATAAAAAACTTAAAAATATTTAATGCTTTATTCCTTACAAACATCACATGTTTAGTTTCCATGCTTCCCTATTAAAAAGGTCTAACTTGTATTTGAGCTATTTTATCACATACTGATGCCCTTTCCTTTTAAAACTTTAAGCAGCAGGTAAACAGTCCTATATTGTTTAAGATCTATTTTGTATTCCTAATAATTTACATTTCCCATTCATTTGGACATATAAAAGGTCTTATGTTTAAGTAGCCCCTTCTTCTCAGTTTGGGTTGTAATCTTAAAAGGGCTTAAGTGCGGCTATTTTTGGAAATAATCAAGAAAATTGTTAAATGAGCAACATTACCTATTTTAGAAGAAATATAAACAAATAATATTCAGTAAAAAACTCTTAATTAAAAGAACTCTATAATTGACACCAATTTCAATCTTTCTATGCTGTCCTGAAAAGTATAAAAGTTTTACTTAAGACCTTTTTCCTCCCGGCCACAGAATTATTTCTGAAAGCAAATGAAAAAAAGATACATGATTTCCTTTTTCTTAACTTTGTGTACTACTGAGCGCTTACTTAAAGGTACACTATTATGAAAATTGGTCAATTTTAGTTTTTACTATTAATAAATTATTTATGGCCTAAGAAAGTTCTGGAGAAAATTTTATGCACTTGTAACCTCCGAATTACACTCTTGAAAGGCATATGCACGTGTTTACATTCTTTTAAAATTTCAAACTCATTGTTTTTTGCACATTATGTTTTCAATTATTATTAAAGGAGAAAAATTTCTCCGACGCAGGGAATCGAACCCAGGTACTTGGTTCTACTTACCAAGTGCTCTAACCACTAAGCTACGCCTAAGTTCAATCCACAGCACCGGATCGAATCCCTCTCCTCTATTGTTTTTCCCTTTGTGGCCTTACTCCATGTTCGACATACATGTTGATAATATATTACGTAGGCCAACTGCCATTATACAAGAAGCGCACTCAATGATTATTGTTACCATAACAGATATATTCTGTAGGATCAAAAATTAATTTGCCCAACAATGCATAATACTGTGGAATCCCGGCCATCAAGCCACTCTATTGAGTGCGCTTCTTGTATAATGGCAGTTGACTTAATACACAGGGTGTTTAAAAAATACGGGGCATAATTTCAGGTATGTATTTCCCACATGTAGACAATCAAAATAGTTCATTACAACATTATCTATCTATCTATCTATCTATCTATCTATCTATCTATCTATCTATCTATCTATCTATCTATCTATCTATCTATCTATCTATCTATCTATCTATCTATCTATCTATCTATCTATCTATCTATCTATCTATCTATCTACCTACCTACCTACCTACCTACCCACCCACCCACCCAGCCAGCCAGCCAGCCAGCCAGCCAGCCAGCCAGCCAGCCAGCCACCCACCCACCCACCCACCCACCCACCCACCCACCCACCCACCCACCCACCCACCCACCCACCCACCCACCCACCCACCCACCCATCCATCCATCCATCCATCTATCTATCTATCTATCTATCTATCTATCTATCTATCTATCTATCTATCTATCTATCTATCTATCTATCTATCTATACCTTTTTGAACATTGCCCATGCCATTAGCATTTCATTTAAATTCAGATTAGTTCAAGCACATCTGATTGTACATTTTTGCACATTTACATTCGAAGTTTGTTGCAATTTTAGAAGAGAGTAGCAAAATGCGACTGTGACTTAAACCACAGTCTAGTATATACAGTCGCGAAGCTTGAGTTTATGAGGGTGCTAAGAACTATAGACTGTGCAGGTACTATTTCCCATTATCTGTAATGAGGCGACAGTAGCGATCCTAGTGGTTAGCAACTATCTATGGATGCATATTTACTACGTATTGAGTTTCGTGACTGTATTTACTAGACTGTGCTTAAACACTGATGCAACTTCCATTTTCGTATAAAATTAGTTTAAATAATGGATTCGTTTCTTGTTATTAACCTGTCACAAACTCTGGCTTAAATGACGAGAGTGAATACATTTCCATAACACTAGCTGGTTTTTCTTAATTAGACATGAAATTATAGCCGGAAAACGAAGCCGAGACCTAATTTAGTTCTGAACGACAGACCTAACCTATTTGCATAGTTATTTTAAGCTGATATCCGTTTTACTAATCAGACAGTGCGATGTCTTTGTGCTGTCCGCCTGGTTCTGCACGAGCCAACCACTTCCTGTTCCGGAAGTTGTGGCGAACCTTCTTGAATGTGAGATAGGTCATTATTTACATTGACATAAAGGGTCTGTTAGTCTTACGGGCGGAATGAGACGTTTGCATTTAACATCCCCTGTGTTTGCAATGAACCGCTGAACTGACAAAAGCAAACTTTTACTTTCTGGTTAAACTCAGAAACGACTGGCTGCGATTTTATTGTTTACCATCTCATTACACAAAGAAGAGTGAACATACGTTCAAGCTGCAAAAATATGTTTGAACAAGAAGGACGAAATGTAAGTTTTCACAGTCGCTGACAGTGAAAAGTGGTTTTTAGCATTCCGTTATTGCGAATCGTCGTTTACTGTCCTAGACGAGAATAAGGAGGGACACGAATTACCCTACGACGTGTCTTTTCTGGAGATCTCTAGCCAGTGATAGAGATGGCTACGTTGCTTAAGGGCTTAGGTACAGCTTACAGCAGTTAAATTTTTGAAAATTTTCAACATTTTTTTCCTCCATTACTGTACCTTATACAAAAATGAAAATTGGTAAGTGTAAAACATTGTCCTTCTGCTATATGAAAAAAATATTTGTACGATTATAATATATATATATATATATATATTTTTTTTTTTTTCGAAATTCGTAATGCTGGCAGTTCACTGTGCAGTGATGAAGCGTTTCCCTCTTAACCCATAAACTTTTTAACTTTTTCATGTTGTCTCTCATTTATTTTATTGCTGAAACTCATGTTTACAATATCATGCTCTTTCAACTACATTCCTTAATAAATAACTATTTTTTATTTTATGTTAGAAGAAAACACTGATATTTGACCATTTTTTTTTTTTAAGAATTTATTTTTATCAGACAATCTATGAAATGTAGAGAAGTGATCTTGCATCATATTGTAGATATCACATGCATAAATACACACAAAAAATTTCATCACAGAATGTTGAATAGTTTTTTAGTTATGTGGGAAATGCTTCATCACTGCACAGTGAAATGAATTTTGAAAAAAAAAAAAAAAAAAAAAAATTGTAAATTTTTTTTTCAATGGTAAAAATATTTTTTCTTATAGCAGAAGGACACATCTAATTGTAATTATTGTACGAGATACAGTAATGGAAGAAAAAAAAATGTTGAATATTTTCAAAATTTTACTGCTATAAGCTGTAACACGCGCTATCGACATGACCGTCTAATCGCTTACTTCAATGGTTGTGTTTTAAGCACTCTCCGTATGTCAATTAAAGAGGGTACCGGTAGTTGATTATGAAGCTGTTAAAGAACCAAATTTCTAAGGAAAAGTCATGTTTTGTTATAATATGACGAAAGCCAGCAAGTGGAACCTATCCGTTACCAAGAACTATTCTCCTTTACTGTTTGATAACCATAATTTCTTCAGTGAAAACACAATATAATGGTTTCAGATCTCATTCTGAAGCATTTTCACAGCAGGAAAAATGCTTGACATTGGAACTCCCTACCTCATACCTTAGGGGCTGTCAGACATTGCCTACTTTTAAATGCCGGTTGTCAAATAGATTGCTTCGACTGTGATCTTCATTAAAATATAATTTTCTGAATATATGATTAATCGAACGTCCGGAAAGATTAATTCATTTTCACAAAAAACTTCTGTTTCAATCTATTTCACTATTGTTACTATGGCAAATAAAATAAACAACAATTCAAGCTATCCTTGAGCGAGCTAATATTTTTATTTTTATTTTTTCGCAAATTTACATTAGAAAATAATGGTTTTGCCTCTACAAATGCAAACTGATCTTATAGTCAGTATTACTGTGAATGTAACAGATTGTTCTAGATGGGAAATGTATGTACGTATGTATGTATGTATGTATGTATGTATGTATGTATGTATGTATGTATGTATGTATGTATGTATGTATGTATGTATGTATGTATGTATGTATGCATGCATGCATGTATGTATGTACTGTATGTATGTATGTATGTAAGCATTTATTCACACTGCAAATGGGTAAATACCCGGTGGCAGTAGTAACTAATTACACTTAATAATAATTACAATTAATAATAAATTCATAATATTAATAATAAATTAATAGTAGCAATATATAATATTAACAAGGCGCATCCTAAATTAAATTAATCACTTAATATAACATAGTTAATTAAAGTAAATCTAATTATATCTTAACCTGCCTGTTATTATTCGGTTGAGAAGCTTTTGTCATCCGGTCTGCTCTTAAAAAAGCTGAAAGTTAGAATTTGTAAAATAGTTATATTACCGGTTGTTCTGCATGGCTGTGAAACTTGAACTCTTACTTTGAGAGAAGAACAGACGCTAAGGGTGTTTGAGAATAAGGTGCTTAGGAAAACATTTGGGACTATGAGGGATGAAGTTACAGAAGAACGGAGAAAATTACACAACGCAGAACTGCACGCATTGTATTCTTCACCTGACATAATTAATAATCCGTGGCGCTACAACCCATGAAGGGCCTAGATCGACCAGCCGGCTGCTGGTCTCACGCCCACATGCCGAAGCAGAGGTGGACGATCATCCAACCAGAATGGAGGTATCGTGTGGTTAGCACGATGATCCTCCCAGCCGTTATAGCTGGCATTCGCAACCGGATTTCGCTACCTATCGTAGCTCCCCAAGTGCATCCCGATGCTGGGGTGGGCACCGGTCCCATACACTGGCCGAAATTTCATGAGAAAATTTCTTCCCCCATGAGGATTCGAACCAGCGCGCATTCCGTAACGCGAGACCTAGGCAGATGCCTTAGACCACGACGCTACGGCGCGGGACCCTGACATAATTAGGAACAGACGTTTGAGATGACCAGGGCATGTAGCACGTATGGGCGAATCCAGAAATGCGCAAGGGTGTTAGTTGGAAGATCGGAGGGAAAAATAGGTTTGGGGAGGTCGAGACGTGGATAATATTAAAATGGTTTTGAGGGAATTGAGATAGGATTGTAGAGATTTGATTAATCTTGCTCAGGATAGGGACTGATGACGGGCTTATGTGAGGGCGGGAATGAACCTCCGGGTTCTTAAAATCCGTAAGTAAGTGCTATAAATAAATGATACAGAGAAAGAACGAGTTGTCCATTTTAATAAACTGTTCAGGAGAGCAATTTAAAGTCTTGTCTTAATCACATTCTCTCCTTGTATGCCAAATCTAAAATCAGTCATAGCATTTAAGACTATTCACATTAGCACAGTGTTTCATTCATAGCATTAAAATACATGACATCCTACTACACATAACATGCATAACTCATTAAAAAATACGGAGCTCGTTCTTTCCCTGTATCCTTCAAATTTTACTTCCGTTGAAATTTATGTGTGAGGTATATCGCTTCATAAAAAAATACTAAAACTATTTACATGTTGAAAATATGTAACCACATATTTTAATACCTATAAATTTCTGTAGATGATTTATAATGAAACGCATAATAAAACGTATTTAAAAAAACAACCATAACTGACAATTAAATGAAGCATAAATCTGGTTACCCTAATGAGAACAGAAGGAGAACATCCATCGTATATTGCACCGAATTGTTTAAAATAAAAAATGAGTACAAATACAACTAAAACAAAGATAGAATAAAACCACACTTACAGACGACGAGAAACCGTAAATTTAGATTGTCCAGAGGGACGAGTTCCGTCTAAAAATGTAGGTCTAGGTAAAAGCCAACACAGTAGGGCGGATACAGTATTTCCCCAGTCATGTATGTGGGTGGGTGTTTTGGTGCTTGGGTCAGTAACCGTTCCCGCGTCTGCCAACATTCTTCTCGATATTTATAATAGAAGGAACCGCGACTGGGAGTGCAGTGCTTCGTCTCTCAGCGGGGTTGTGGGCGTAACATGAAAGAAGTTCTGTTTGGTTTCCAGCCAACCTCTGCCCCGTTGTGGCAGGTGGAAAAACAGGTTACTTCATTACTCGCTTTCATCTGCGGGTGTATACGCAATACAGGGAAATTGTAGCGTTCTTCAAAGTGCTTTACATTGAAATCAATAATGCTGCCCACGCCTACTGTGTAAGGCTTACGAGTAACTTATTATTGCATGGGAGTGAAGTGTGGCTCAATGGAACTTATTTCTTTCTCAACATCGAGAAAACCCTCCAAAATCATGTAAAAACCTCTGTTGAAAGGATACACACGAGTAGAAGCTTGACAAAAAAAATATATATTTGAAAAAGAAACTGCCAATACGAAACCACAAAGCACAGAAAATAACTTTAAGAATACAGTAAAACCTGCATTTTATACTGGTTTCGCTGTAAGAAAAATCCTAATGTAAACATAAGCACGTTGTTCTCATACCCGTGATTGGCTCCCAGTCGAAACACTCACATGACGCAGGAAAATATAGTTCGTATTTGGAAACCACAATCTTGTATTATTTGAAAATAAAAAATTGAATTCCAGTTGTTAAATACGATTAAACATTTCACTTCACTCATATGTAAAACGCTATGTAAAAGAAAAGCTACTTTTATATTTTGTTATGTACTATGAACGCGGATGAATACCAACAGTAATACCGAGGTACTCTGTTCTTGTAACAAGATGGCGTCACTTGAGCTCGTAGTTGTTCACGTAAGAAAGTTGTACTGAAGTATGGCTTCTGTATCCTCAAATATCCAATGTGAAGGCATAAGACTTAAAAATAATTTAATTACAGTAATTATAAACTAAATGTTTCCTAAGCAAACGAATGCATAGTAGTGAGGTTAGGCCTACTTGACGAGTAACGGGAAATGTTTAACATGAAACAGAATGTACAACAGTAGGCGGGAACACGTACTGAGAATCTATGGCGCCAAATAGCGGCCAATGAAGCCTCACTTCAGTCACGTGCTATTGTTTACATTAGGATTTTTCTTACAGCGAAAACATTATAGTTAGCATTCTTTTTCAGTCCGATGCAACACATTGCTTCATCTGACTTTCTCGTTCTTTATTTTTCAACTCTGGATGAAACATTCTGACTTCAACCTCTATTGCCATACTGAATTGCTATTGCACTGCACAAACAGTGGACTCTCCTCAGTTCGACAAAACACAATTGAAAGTTCAGTCCAGTAAGGGTAGCGGGTGTAGCAGGTGAAATGAATACAAATTCTTATTGGTTATCCATCAACGAATACAGTACTGTACTTGCATTTCCTGCCCGCCCCGAGACTTGTGTATACGGTTCTAGTACCACAGTGGGTTTCGACAGTTCCGCCTCACAAACGGCACAATTCTCAAATAGAAGAAGAGTTCATTAATTTAAAATCAGTGATCAATATGGCTGTTTGTTTTCCTTTAACAAAAGTATCACTACAAGACATAGAACCAATTCCCATTCAAATGGCAAACCCATTTCTTAGTGCCCCTATAAGGGCGTGTCTAAATCTCTTACGTAAGCAGTCGAACTATAGGATGTCGAACTTGTTTTCTGTCAAACTTAAGAGCTTCCACAGTAGTTACTCACAAATGACTTTTAAGGAACTCGGAGGTTCATTACCGCCCTCACATAAGCTCGCCATCGCTCCCTATCCTGACAAAGATTAATCCAGCCCCTACCATCATATCCCACCTCCCTTAAATCAATTTTAATAATATCCTCCCATCTATGTCTCGGTCTGCCCAAAGGTCCTTTTTCCCTCAGGCCTCAAAACTAACACTCTATATGCACTTCTAGATTCATCCATTGCCCTGTCCATCTCAAGCGTATAGATTTAATTTTCCTAATTATGTTAAGTAAATAATACAATGCGTGCAGTTCTGCGTTGTCATTTTCTTCCATTCTTCTGTAACTTCATCCCTCTGAGTCCCAAATATTTTCCTAAACACCTTATTCTCAAACACCCTTAGCTTCTGTTCCTCTCTCAAAGTGAGAGTCCAAGTTTGACAACCATACAGAAAGAACCGATAATATACTCGTAACTGTTTTATAAATTCTAATGTTCAGTTTTTTTTTTTAAGCCAGACTTATGACAAAAGCAGCAGGCATTTGTCATTTTTATTTTTAGTTTAATTTCCTCTCGAGTGTCATTTATATTTGTTACTGTTGCAGCAAGATATTTATTTGGATTTTTTCACATCTTGAAAGGATAAATTTCCAATTTTTATATATCCATTTCGTGCTATGTTCTGGTCATGAGACATAATCGTACACTTTGTCTTTTCGGGATTTACTTCCAAATCTATCTGTTTATTTGTTTACTTACTTACTGGCTTTTAAGGAACCCGCAGATTTATTACCGCCCTCACATAAGTCCGCCATTAGTGCCTATCCTGTCTGTCATCATATCCCACTTCCCTCAAATCCATCTACGTCACGGCCTCCCTAAAGGTCTTTTTCCATCCGGCCTCCCAACTAACACTCTATATGCACTTCTAGATTCGCCCATACGTGTTACATGCCCTGCCCATCTCAAATGTCTAAATTTAATGTTCCTAATTATGTCAGGTGAAGAATACAATCTCATTACTTCCCTCAAGTAAAATTCCCGTGTTCTTCCTAATCGTTTGAGGATTTACTCCTAGCATATTCACGTCATCTGCATAAACCGGATGTAATCCGTTCAATTTCAAACCCTCTCTGTTTTGCTGAATTTTCCTAATGACATATTCTTCAGCGAAGTTAAAAAGTAAAAGTGACAGTGCATCTCCACATAATGGTGTGATTTTATGTGATTATTTTACCCTAATTACGGTATTAAAACGGTGTAATCCCAACATCCTTATAATCCCAACCAAGCTCACGATAATAATCACAAACAGCATAAACGTTACAGAACATTGTAGGAAATCGATGAATCCTCTGTCTCCTTCATGAAAACTAAATTACGAGTATATACAAAAACTGTATCTGAAGGGAAATACTACATATGTTTAATTCGTTAAATCCCATTGAGTAGTGCCGACAATATGAGAAATCCTGTTCTCCCATACGATGTTGCTTTAGGCCTTAGGTGCATATGCAACATCGTGACGCCCTATAGTTCTTCAACGCTTCTTACATCACAACATGCTAAATTTATGCAAATGCTTAAATTCCTAACTGCAATTAAATAGTACAAACTTGTTTGGCACCATGGTAAGTACACCCATTTCTCCTTTTACTTCACGCCTTCAAATTACCCTTTGCGACCCTCTAGGGAACGTGTCTAGCAACATAATAGTGACTGGTCTACTGTGAAAGCAAAATGATTGAAATGTAGAGACGAAGCTACATTTCAGAATTTGACGGGGAGCACTAAAAATCAACGGACTGGATTTTATAACGCCTTTCCACGTCTCTCGACTACGCATTGTCTGTTTCTCTATTTAATGACTGATGATTTTCAACATCTTTCTTTTCCACCAACGGGTTTGTATTTATTTTCAAGGCTTTTTTCTTTTCTACTTTTACTGGTAAAACTTACGGAATACTTTTGCGATAGTCTCTCAGGTGTTTATCCTTTGAACACAAACCATTTCTGCGGACATGTCACAGTAATTTGTTATTTTCTCATTTAAGCTAATATTACAAAATCTATTTTGGATATCAAGGCAGAACACCTTTAAAAATCATAATCACTGCATACTTTTGCATCCAGATCTGTTGTACAGTAAGTGGCAGTTCTTCTAACAGTTCTGGAACAATTTATTGCAAAAAGTTGTTATGAATATTCCCTTGCAAACATGGTGGCAGGAAGTCAGGTGTAAAGTATGATTACAACTGTAATATAGATCCTGACATCACAGGCTTGTAGCCTATTTACTGAGGAGTGTTTCGGAGACCACATGTTTTTATTCGAATGTATAAATTTAAGTTCTTATTAATAAACCGTGTATAATTTTTATACGAGACTTATGCAGAGTTGATACAGAAAACATTACTAATAAACCATGTATAAGCGATGAATGTATAAACAGGGTGTAACTATACAACGGGGATAGCTTTGCTGTAGTTATATACACGAAACCCCTTGTTTAAGCGTTGTATATAGAGAAAAAATGGCCGCCCTCTAACAGCCGTTCGTATCGACTGTCATTTTATGATGATGGTTGCCTTGTAACCACAGAAGAACAAACCAAAAAGCATAGAATAATTACAGCAATACTGCTGTACCTTATACTCTTTGACCAAAATATGTGGTAATCGATCAGAGCCAGTTGTACTATCGATACTTAACACGGCACACTAGAGCGCTCTATCGGATGCAATAGAAAACCTCAGATATGCTATTACCTTTCGTAATGAAGTAATGACGAAACTATGACGTAGCTGTGTAATAGTTATACTGTTATACACGACGTATGTAGTGATTATTAGTAAGGAATTTACACACGACTTATAAACGAGCTACTCATTGTATAAGTACAAGACAGTTAAACGTCTGTATATAGAGTTTTTATTAGTAAGACCGATACTGTATAAGATAAGAAGATTTTTACAGCCTACCTAGTATTTACACCTACTGCAAGTGATGAATTATACAAAAGAATATACAGTACATAGTAAGCAGTTGAACTAAACATAAACAATTCAATCAATTGAGCTATATAAAAATAGACAAAACATACTTTTTATTTTTTTAAATAACTTATAAAACACTTCTTGAACTTTCATAAGAATAAAATGTATGAATGTAGCTAGAGGAATTATAGCTGCATTGCAATTCCTGCAAGTGGCATTTGACTTCCATGGAATACTAAGAAACTTTTAAAATTAAGTAAAGTTACACGCATGCTTTAATATTAATTAAAAAGAACTGAAAAATAGACAACATCACAATGCAATGTCAGCAACTCGACTCACAATTACAAGAACAGTAAGACAAAATTAAGTACATACCAATATAAAAACCAGACTGTACAAAATTTAGGCTGGTTTTCCAACTATATTTCACAGCAGCAAACAGTCCACTTAGGGAAAATGGAACCAGCAACGTAGTTAGCGAAAACGGCACGAGCTTGAACAAGCCGAATTCTCGGAAATATAGTCACCCTCCACTTATTTTTCTTGGAAGTATTAATCAACCCCTCTCGACTACTCGTAAATGTTGGAGTGAAGTACATACACGCACAGCTGAACCCCTCCACAGGCTGCAACCCTCAGTACACGCCATGCTAGAGTTTTCAACTGTAGGGTTTTGAGTGAGAATGATAATTTAACGACGCCGCTTTCAACTTCAGAGATTATCCAGTGTCGAAATTCATAAATGGACAGGACTCTTTTACGTGCGGTAAATGTACTATAATATCCTCCCAATTTATTCTACCTCCCTCCAGGAGGAAGCCATGCCAAGATTTTATCGACCTTTGAAAACTATCGCTTTCGGACGGATTGAAACCGTCGAACCTCGGGCACAATGGATATAATGCTATCCGGTAGCGCTAGATAATTCTTATATGTCAAGGCATTCAAAATTCCGTACCACATGACGCGACAGAAATCTCAGTTGACACGGTGATTACAAAGATAAATAAATAAATAAATAAATAAATAAATAAATAAATAAATAAATAAATAAATAAATAAATAAATAAATAAATAAATAAATAAATACGTAAAGAAATAAATAAATAATCGCTGTAAGGCTTAAAACTATTTGTAATAATTTTTGTGCGAGATCGTGCGTATTTGCTTGGTTTCCGCACAAAACCAATCCGCGGAAAGTCTAAAATTCCACATTCAGTATTCCCAACCTAACACACGTAACAATTTCCCCCTTCTTACTGCTTAAGTGACATATTGATTTTACTGCTTTAGGCTTTTAACATATTATTTTTAGAGACGTTCAATATAGTAATAATTATAAATTGAAAACTTACCACTGCAATTTCACCTAAATTGCACTGTTAATTATTGCTTTTAAATATTTGCAAAAATTAAGTAAACTCTACTACTCCACTAAAGTTACTGCATTCGTGATGCAAGTAACATTAAGGAAGCCATGAAAAAATCAACAAGATTGCAGATGCCGATGTTATTACTGCAATATGTTATATAAATAATATTGTTAAAATATTAAAATGAAAATTAAATAAATCATTACATAACCTTACCGTTTGTTTTAAGTTCGCATTTATAGACTGGGGAAAAAAAAAAGACAGACGTATATCACGGCCTGCTGGAGTATAGTAAACACAGAAAACATTTTAAAGCAACAATGTTGAAGATAGATATTTTTGTTTTGCAAATTTGCCGTCACTGAACAGAAACCAAGATGGAGATTTCATTGCAACTAATTAGAAATTTCTCTTTCAGGTATGTAATAAACATCTTCGCACAAAATAATGTACGATACACGAGCGGTATGTTTTCTTTCAATTCTCGGAAATTAAAAAAGCTCAACTACGTTTCGCTTTTACAAACTTTTCCTCGAACATGAAAACTTCAACATACCGCTCTTGTAACGCATATTACTATTGCAGGAGCAACAGTGGTAATAACAGTAGTAATAGTGACAGTAGTAGCAACTATCATTACTATAATCTCCGGCAACAGAGACACATCATCATCATCATCATCATCATCATCAATTCAACCGGAACTACCAACATCACGATCAGCATTCACCTAATTGCCTACGTCATAATCACAGCCATTAGCTGCTGTTTTGCTTCACTTTTTTTTATCTTCTCCATCACCATCATCATCGTTTCCTCCTCTTCACGATTCCCTTGCCAAATTGTTTACAAGTTCAAGTTGATGCAAGAATGACACTAGCACGTTGGTGTGATTCAGTAGCTGATATAGAACGAGTTGCCACTCTCCGCCAGCCTCCAGTCTGGTTTTGTAAGTATAAAGAGTACCATCTGGATGCGTGGGCCGACTTAGCGGAATTTGCTACGCATACAGATAAAGATAGCTATATATTAATGTAATATGTCACACTCTTCTATCCTGAAAAATTACACTCCTTTAAAACGATAATGTATTTCTATGCTTCTAGCCATCCGTTACGTCAGTTAGTACTAACAACGCTGCCAACAAAAAATATATTTTAGCAATGTCTCTGTTCAACAAGAAGGCTGTGTTCTAGCGATGGGTTACATCTAATATACAGTTCTAGCAACGGATTACAGCTATTACACAGTCTCAAGTCCTTATTATACAAGAAATACAAGCGTTCTTCGCCAAATACACGACGACCCATATTTATATCACACTTTTTATTGCACTGTAGTAGCGTAAATAGGTTAAGGACCGAATTCATAGTCAACACTTATCGTAAGGAAACTCTTAAGCAGTTGCTTATAATAATTTCCAATTCATAAATCCCACTGAAGTGAACACTTATTCAAATAAGGTAGCTTGTTAGCTTACTCGAGTGTTTCCTCAAATGCATTGTAACCAGCTGATTCGGTATACAATAGATGATGATTATGATTTAATTTAATTTATTGAGTTCTGTAATTAAAATGAAAATGAGTTTCGGCAAGCAAAAGATATATCAGAGATATGGAAAACCCTTTAGAGATGTATAATGATCAACAATTTAAGAGGAGATACCGTTTCGACAAGAACACTGTTGTGGATATTCTGGTGTCTCTCATTTCAATTAACAATACAACCATGAGGCTTACCGATTTCGCCACTGCTGAAAGTGCTGGTTGCTTTCAGATTTTATGATACAGCAGCATTTCAGGTAGATTTAAGTGGCATCCCCCCCCCCCCGAAAAGTATACACGTCCCAAACAAAGTGTTATTTGCATTTTTGTTTGTATTCCACCCAGGGAATAAGCTGTTAAAATTTACGTAATTATATCACTTCCACTTTGTTTAGCAAAAAATAACTGAAAAATAAATTAAAATGATTTAATTACAGGAATATTTCCGGAGTTTGCATTAAACTCAACTGCAATTTTGTTCTTTTGGAGAGAACAATTATTTTTTTATATTTTTTTTATTCATTTTTTGACGATATCTCCATATTTCATAATAACTAGATATTCTTAGCTCACTTTTTTCTTTTCTATAAAATGCTTTCTGGACATCTTGTATAATTTTTAGCTCTATAATATTTACTTCTGTATTTGTGTTTCACAATAATGCCCATTTAACAATTTGAAGGCGCTGGAAAACAATTGAATGTAGGAAAGCGCTCACGTTTAGCCATGTTGCCATATTGCTTTCGATGTCAAGGGAATGCTCAGGGCATATGAATGAGTAGCGTCTCTGCAATACGATCTAAAATAAGTGCTAAGGAAATGCTCATTACTTAAGTGTTTCCTCATTTTATAAGTGACGACTATGAATTCGACCCTTAGTGAACCATTTCACCGATAAAATGTACCGTATTCCAAACTATTTGAAGCACAAATGAAGCTTCAATTCTATTTTATTCTCAGTGCAGTCCGAAATATGTGCATTTAATCAAACTATTACACTTCTATTATGTCATACTACTTTTGACCAATAAAACGGTAAGGAACGACGTGTTTCAACCAATCATGATAGCTTATCCTACAATTTTTATCACCTTCCATCGTTTGTTTTTATCACCTCTTTAGCATTTGTTTGTTTTTATCACCTCTCTAGCATTTCTTTCTTCGTTTGCCAACATTGTACTTTCAATAATTATTGTACCTTTTAAAATAATTCATGTTTATTTCATCATCCTTAATTAAACCTTGTCTATAATTTATCTTGTTTATATAATTTAGTTATGTTATAGCTTCTGCTGTATGAGATTATGGATAGTCACGTATTGAGATTATTTAATATAGGCCTACAGGGTGTTTCCGGGCTGGTGTTACAAACTTTCAGGGATGACGAAGGACACATGTATCAATTTGAGATAAGGAACCCTGGTCCGGAAAGGACTGTGTCGAAAGTTATAAGCAAAAATAGTTGTGTGGAAATGGAACTATAATTTGGCACCACGTGCCCTCCTTCCCTTAACCTTTGGAACAGTCGGAGAAAGATGGTATGGGCCGGATGTCTCCTACGTGGGTACTTGCTCCGATACAATCTGTGAGCTTGTCTACTGTTCCCATTGGCTCATCTGTATTCGAAAATCAGATCTGATTATTCCACTCTCGTGTACTCCTTCATTTCACTAGGACTGATCGACTGGACACTGCAACTTGTACACATACACTGCTGTCTAAAGACGTGCATATCAGGGCCGATCATGTCCGTTACACATTACGCTGTCTGCATTGCTTTAGTGTAGTTTTCTATCCCCATCCCTCAGACAGCGCACTGAATGGAATACTGTAAGTAGACAACGTAAACAACGTCACATGAATGCAGCATGTGTAAGATGTACAGATAAATACACACAACTATCTTTGCTTGTAACTTTCGACTCGGTAATTTCCGGACAAGGGTTCCTTATCAAATTGATACATGTGCCCTTCGCCATCATCTTTGAAAGTTTGTAACACTAGCCTGGAAACACCTTGTATAGGCCTGTTGATAACAGAAGTGGAATTCAACCGTTTTAATAAAAATGAAACTGAATTAACAAAGTCTTCTTGAATAGTAATCGTTCATAGAGTTTAATGAAGATTGTATAGTTGGCTCAACTGGTAACAAGAGAACATCTCATAACACTGCCATCTAGCGGAATATTTGTAATGATGAGGTGGTACAATAATAACTTACATTTTCAAGACAATTTAGTAAGGTGGGTGCTCCTGTTATGGCCATGTTCCTGATATGGCCACCCCCCTATTGTGAGTTAGTTAACCAAAAAATCCGCTAAATTGCAGTAGCATCCAGGGAAAGGACATCCTGGTATGTCACTTGATCGTTTTCCATCCAGTCAGGTTGAGCAATATGGCGTCAGTTGCCTGTTTTGCGGTTTTCATGTCACCTATTCTTATTTTTCTCTGGTACGTCTCCTTTGTTTTTCAAAGACTTGTTTCATGAAAACCATAGTCCTCCATTCACTTTTAATGTTCTGTTGATTGGTGTTGTCGTTGATGGCGTATCTTTTACGAGTTGTTCATAATCAAACGATTTTCGTGAAAGCTTACCTGCTCCTGATATGGCCATATCAAATGCACCATGGCCATATCAAGTTCATTTCACTTTCATTTTTTCACCTGACAAATTCACATGCCTTATAGCTGGGATTATGCAAAAATGTTGTATTTTAAGAAAAACAACTTAATTTTTTTTTATGGAAAAACCTGTTTTGACTACACTTTTGAATTATAAAAAAGATTACTAAGTGTCATGTTTATTAATTTTACACCAACATTATTTAATTTTAGCACAACTGCGCTATCAAACTGAAAACAATTACGATTTGTAGAACATGGAACAAGGGTGGCCATATCATGTGCACATGTTCCTGATATGGCCACTAGGTAGACTTTTGGAATTTTGGAGTTTTTGGACAATTAAAGCTATTTTTATGCGGAAAGGAAATTGTTTTAAGAAAGTCCATTAGACTGAGAACGAGTAAGAAAAAACTGGTTTACATTTTTTTTTAAATGGCGGCTAGAAAAATTCTCAAACCTTAGCATGGCCATATCAGGGACACCTATCTTATTTCAGTACTAGCCGTACCCGTGCGCTCCGCTGCACCTGTTAGAAATAAATATAAAGTAATTACATAATTAAAATAGGACGTTTGATCCACGGAACAACTTTTACAACAGCGCAAGATAATCTGCTTCGCTCATTACCCAATTTTTTTTGCATGGCATTTATTGCATATATATTTTATGTATTTTAACACGATTCAATTGAGCATAGTTAAAATTTGAATTATAAAATAATGGACTGCTAAGCTAACGTACTATTACTGCATACTAATCAATACACTCTCGTTGTTCGTTAATTCTCTGAGATTAAAATAAGTGTACATAAATATTATTTTAACAAATACAGAAAACGAATTACAAAATAGTCTATCAAATTTTCTGTGCGTAAGAAGCTATTTTAATCTTACCTGTCCTCGATTTACTCAGACGTTACTGTAATAACATTATAGCATTATGTCCATCTAGAGAAACTACACTTTCCAATGGTGAAATAAAAATTAATTATACAAATCGGTTAATTTAGCTTCTAATATTACTTCATACAAACACAGAAACATTCTCTGTAGACTATGTTTAATAGCTTTCGATTGTTGATGTCCAAGGCCCCTGTTTCGATTGTTGTTGTCCAAGGCCCCTTATAGACGAAGTCATTTGTTCTAAATTCATTGCACCGATGGCGTTATTTTAATTTTAAAACTCATTTATCTCATTAAATATCAATCCTATCAAAATTTTGTAAAGAATAAAACTTATCGGAAATCATTTTTAAAGAAACTTTTGTTATGTAACATTTTTCACAAAAATCAATAATAAGCGAGATATTTCGATTTATTTAATTCAGGCCCCCTTACAACCCCTCTTTTAAATAAAGTATTTTGAATGCCATGTAGCCTAAAATCTAAGTTACAACGAACTTAATTTATATTCCAATTTTCATATAAATCGGTTAAGCCATTATCGCGTGAAAAGGTAACAAACATCATCATCATCATCATCATCATCATCATCAATAACTTCAAGGTTTAGGCCGATGGCCTGTTCCGCCTCCAGAATTTTATCCATCAAACTGGTCTCTCCAACGTCTCTTTGGTCTTCCCACTCGTCTTCTTCGTGTAGGTCTATAACACCATGTTCTAAAAGGTATCCTGTCGTTGGGCATTCTTGTTATATGGTCGTACCAATTATTTCTATATTTTTCAATTATAGTTATTACACTCTCGATATTCAGTTCTCGACGTATATCTTCGTTTCTCTTATGGTCCTGTAGTCTAAATCCTGCTAGTGGCCTTAAGAGTCTCATCTCAGCGGCCTCAATTCTTCTCTGTTGGGCTCTAGTCAGAATCCACGTTTCTGAACCATATAACAATGTCGGAATTGCCAGTAACAAACATACAGACAGAAATACAAACAAATATTTCAAAAATGCGATTTTCGATTTCAGGGTGGTTAATTATATATGTTAGGACCAATTATTTTTGGAAAATCGAAAATTATCAGAAAAATTTCGGCTTTAGATTTATTATTAGTATAGATGAAATATGAAATTAAAATACTAGGCGATTTTTTCCACTAGAAGGCGACATTGAAAGAAATTATTGCGAATCTCTCAAAACAATCTGGCAACCCTGATCCACTATAGTACATTCCATGGCATTCTTAACTTTTAGTGTATGAACTTCCTAACACTGTGATTAATTAATAGAAATGGGCCTTGTTACTACAGCCGATAAACAGTAGCAAGGCATGGTTGAATATCCGATACAGAATGCAATAGGCTACACGCAGTTACCTTATTCCACTGCTGCACTGAGTGTCCAGGCGAGCCCTAACTGTTTATTGCAAAAGAAGAGTTCGCCAATCCAAATATACAAAACTCTCACTCTCCGCGCCAGATCCGCACCCTGAGGCGGTACAGTCACCGCTAAAATAAACTGTCAAGGCCTCCACCGCCTTCTCTGTCTCTGTCACTCCAGAGTACAACGTCTCTTCAATGAAGGTCGACATCAGCGGCGGCTCGCTCGCTGTGACAGTGAACCATTTCTGAGCGTGATGCAAGCGTCAGTCACTGCACACACAAGTTCATACATGCCCGGTGTGGCTGACGTCATTGGAGCAAACAGTACAGTAGTTTGTAACAGGATTTAGAAAGAGTTCTACAGTCGATAGAATGTAATGTTAGGTACTAAGGGCCTTGGCTGTGCCTCAAGGGCTAGCGCGCTGGACTTCCATCCAGGCGGCCCGGTTCGACCCCCGCCCATATCGAGATGGAAGCAAACGTTGTGGAGGGTTTTTCTCGAGGTAGAATGGAATAGAATAGAATATAATTTTTATTTTCGCTGGCAGAGTTAAGGCCATAAGGCCTTCTCTTCCACTTAACCAGCCTTAATCAATACAATACATATTTAAATTACGAATATTTACACTTACTTACTTACTTACTTACTGGCTTTTAAGGAACCCGGAGGTTCATTGCCGCCCTCACATAAGGCCGCCATTGGTCCCTATCCTTAGCAAGATTAATCCAGTCTCTACGATCATATCCCACCTCCCTCAAATCCATTTTAATATTATCTTCCCACGATGAAAGAGTAATGGAACGGAGAAAAATTCTCTCCGGCGCCGGGATTTGAACCCGGGTTTTCAGCTCTACGTGCTGATGCTTTATCCACTAAGCCACACCGGATACCACCCCGGCGTCGGACAGAATCGTCTCAGATTAAGCTCCAACTCTTGGGTTCCCTCTAGTGGCCGCCCTCTGCACTACGTCATAGATGTCTATGAACGTAGGACCGAAGTCCACACATGTGCTGAGGTGCACTCGATATGAGTGAGTAGTTGGCCGGGATCCGACGGAATAAGCGCCGTCTTAAATCACGAAGTGATTTACGCATATCATATATATAAAATAATATATATAAATAATATATCTTCCCATCTACGTCTCGGCCTCCCTAAAGCTCTTTTTCCCTCTGGCCTTCCAACTAACACTCTATATGCATTTCTGGATTCGCCCATACGTGTTACATGCCCTGCCCATCTCAAACGTCTGGATTTAATGTTCTTAATTATGTCAGGTGAAGAATACAATGCGAGCAGTTCTGTGTTGTGTAACTTTCTCCATTCTCCTGTAACTTCATCCCTCTTAGCCCCAAATATTTTCCTAAGCACCTTATTCTCAAACACCCTTAATCTCTGTTCCTCTCTCAAAGTGAGAGTCCAAGTTTCACAACCATACGGAACAACCGGTAATATAACTGTTTTATAAATTCTAACTTTCAGGTTTTTTGACAGCAGACTGGATGATAAAAGTTTCTCAACCGAATAATAACAAGCATTTCCCATATTTATTCTGCGTTTAATTACCTCCCGAGTATCATTTATATTCGAATATTTACACTACACTTAAAAGATTCTCCAGAAACATTCTTCAGTTAAGTTTTAACGACTAGTAGGCCTACATGTTTATTTAAATTTAGGTAAACCTGGAAGATAAAGTAGTAACTTAATTTAAGAGCTAATTTAATTGAATCAATTATAATAAGGTCGCCCTGGATGGCAGAGTTGGTATAGCGCTGACCTTCTATGCCCGATGTTGCGGGTACAATCCCGGCCCA
This sequence comes from Periplaneta americana, assembly GCF_040183065.1. Taxonomy (NCBI): domain Eukaryota; kingdom Metazoa; phylum Arthropoda; class Insecta; order Blattodea; family Blattidae; genus Periplaneta; species Periplaneta americana. The sequence goes on from NC_091122.1 coordinate 30,934,859, forward strand.
GGCTCATGTCCCTAGATTTACTGGCATGTAAAAGAACTCCTGCGGGAGAAAATTTCCGGCACGCCGGTGACCTCTGCAGTTGCGAGCGTCGTTAAATAAATCATAATTTAGATTTAGATTATAATTAAGTTGAGATAGCTATTAAAATGATGAGAATTAATTTAATATAAGTTTAATAGAACTATGTTATAGGCAGAAAAAAATCTAAATCTAAAATATATTTATATAATGAGAATATTAATGTAATGAAATTTTACCATTAGAGGTTTTGTACTCTATTTAGAGAAATTAATGATAATAAGAAGAAGGAACAGATGTTAGTTTCATTATAAGTAACAAATATTAATCAGTAATTAATCTGTTAAGTAAGAATTTATGTAATTTTGACCTAAATGAAGTTATTGTCCAACAATAACTTATATCACTCGGAAGCGAGTTCCAATTTCTAGCAACTGAAACTGTAGGCCTATAAGATGAGGAATATAAAGATGTTTTGTGGTAGGGTATAATGAGTAAATTGTTATAATGAGACCTGGTACTTAGCTGATGATATGCGGATAAATTCTGAAAACGAGAAGCCAAATAGATTGGAGTAGCGGTGCGCAGAATTTGAAATAAGAGAATAAGAGAATGCAGGACTCGTCGGTCACTTAGCCTTAGCCAAGACAGATACTCCCGTTTCCCTGTATCAGAAATGATACCAGTTTCATGGTTATGTCAAACACTTGTATTGTTGCTATGAAAATATGTCGAGTTTGTTGGTTAAGTGAATTATTGATATTTGTGCTGTGGAAATACAATCAGTTCATGGTTAAGTAACGTAAGGTTATTGTTGCTATGATAATACTATCAGTTTCATGGTAAGAAGAGCTGCTATGTAAATTGTATTAGTTTCAAGGTTAGTTGAATTATATAATTTGTTGTTATGCAAATAGAATTAGTTTCATGCTTAGATGAATTACAGAAATTGTATGCAAATACGATGTTTCATAGTTATGTAAATTATCAAAATTGTTGCTGCAGAATTGAAGGGTTCAGAGCCACAGCGGGCCAAGCGCCATTTATTAAAAACGGAGAAAGCAAGAGTTAAATTTTAATAAATACCATAATTTAATGAAGATTGACATATCATTTAATTTTAATGTGTATACTTTATATTACTTGTTATATGTTTCGTTAAATTATGGTAATCACTTAATTTTAACTCTTGTTTTCTCCGTTTTTAATAAATGGCGCTTGGCCCACTATGGCTCTGAACCCTTCAATTAGTATCAATTTCATGCCATGGTGTATTAGCGATGCGGATCATATAGAAATAAAATCAGTTTCATACTTATTTGAATAAAGATTTGGTTGTTACTGAAACAGAACCCGTTTCATTTGGTTGAATAGCGAAGTGATTGCTGCAAAAATGTAATCATCTTCTTACCTTGCTGAATTACATGCCTACTTTAACACAATTTCTTTCGTTTTAGACTTAATTTTGCGACTGGAAGGAGACTCCGATTGAATGGCTGACTGTACGACAAAAGAATCTTTGTTTTTTCAAAGAAGCGTGAATTTCGTCTTTCTTCTGTAAATTGTGTACAGTTCACAGAATTTCGCGACTGGGTTCAAGAGCGAGAAATGGGCTCGCCTTATTTGCACTGGACAACTCGCAGAGAGTTTCAATAAAGGATTTCAAAATGCGCAGGTGTTCTGAAGGATGACAACTGAAAATCACGAGGACGCAGGCCGACTCAAGTTACTCAAGATCGAACATTCGTTTCGAGGACCAAATATTTTAAGGTTCACTTTCCCTTAGTCATTATTTGCACACACAGCAATAGCGTTTGATTCATTTGTGTGCGAGGCATGTTTTAAGTGTCATCGGCTCATGAGGTCAAGAAGGATCTATCGTTGCATGCAACCTTCCCTAGCAGAGGTTTCCACTCCCAAACAGGTAGGCAGTTTCGAATGCTATAGCCTCGAATTTTCCTTGAGTGACAACACTTCTTCTATTGTATGGACACCTAATATCATGCTATAGATAAGGTCGGGAAAACTCAACGCACTATTAACCACAAAGCAATCTCACAGCTCGAGAAATTAGGTTTAAGGTCTGTCCAGGATACAGTGCTTTGGAGTTCCTTATCATAACGCTCGTACATAATTTCTCTGAACTCCACGAAGTTTTAACCATGGTTAGGTACACAGTACAGCAACGCATTGTCCTAACTGAAAAAATTTGCTGAAAATAAGTGGTATGAGTTGTGTTTAAGCAATTTCCTGAGACTTCACAATCATAGAAGCATAGAGTTGTTCAATTATTTAATCAATTCCGAGAAAAAGGTTCCGTTTGAGTAAGAAGAAGTTGTAGCCTACACGACCAATACACATTATTAGTGAGAATGAGCTCCAGGGAGTGTCCTAGCGTTCGCCGTGTCCACAGAACGTATGGATTACATTTTGAGCAATTGCTCAGGCAAGATTGTATTAATTTCCTTCAATAAAATAATCTGCGAGTACTAGCTACGCGATAAATCTCTTGCCAAACTGTAGTGAAACGGAAAGAACGTTATCCACGAAAGCTTAGAATAGGGTTGTCTGGCTGTAGTGCCGAAAGACGATAGAAGTGTCAGTCTTTCAGGTTTGACTCATCCAGTAGAAAACAAAGGGGAAGAAAATGAAGACGAAAACAATGTCGTACATTATAGAGTTAAGTACAATATCACAGAACAAAATTGAAGAAATGAGAATAGGAACACAAAACAGAGAGAAGAGAAGAGAAGAGAAGAGAAGAGAAGAGAAGAGAAGAGAAGAGAAGAGAAGAGAAGAGAAGAGAAGAGGTTGGGGGAGTGGAGTGGAAGAGAAGAGAAGAGAAGAGAAGAGAAGAGAAGAGAAGAGAAGAGAAGAGAAGAGAAGAGAAGAGAAGAGAAGAGAAGAGAAGAGAAGAGAAGAGAAGAGAAGAGAAGAGAAGAGAAGAGAAGAGGTTGGGGTAGTGGATGAGAAGAGGTTGGGGGAGTGGAAGAGAAGAGAAGAGAAGAGAAGAGAAGAGAAGAGAAGAGAAGAGAAGAGAAGAGAAGAGAAGAGAAGAGAAGAGAAGAGAAGAGAAGAGAAGAGAAGAGAAGAGAAGAGAAGAGAAGAGAAGAGAAGAGAAGAGGTTGGGGTAGTGGATGAGAAGAGGTTGGGGGAGTGGAAGAGAAGAGAAGAGAAGAGAAGAGAAGAGAAGAGAAGAGAAGAGAAGAGAAGAGAAGAGAAGAGAAGAGAAGAGAAGAGAAGAGAAGAGAAGAGAAGAGGTTAGGGTAATGGATGAGAAGAGGTTGCGGGAGTGGATGAGAAGAGAAGACGTGGGGGGAGTGAATGAGAAGAAAAGAGGATGGAGGAGTAGAAGAGAAGAGAAGAGAAGAGAAGAGAAGAGAAGAGAAGAGAAGAGAAGAGAAGAGAAGAGAAGAGAAGAGAAGAGAAGAGAAGAGAATATGTATATAAAACAAAACAATGGAAGACCAACAGAGAATAACAGAACTAAACAGAATGTAACTACAGTAATTTGCTTTGGAAGCACGGTGGAAATTCGTGTACACCTACGGGGCTTACTTTTCCATACACCTCGCATGTAATTCCCGTATCGTTTGCGTGACAGTTCTGCAGGTACATGAGCGTACAGGCCAGCACAAAAGTCGATAATAAAACAGTGACCTCATAAAACGAGAGAACGCTCTGCAAAACAAGCACCGAAAGTAAACTTGCGGTGCAATTTCAGACACGTTGCGTGGGTCAAGACATTTCTATGTCTCTCCTGCATGTGCAATAACGTTGCACATCAACTTAATCTAATGCACAAATTACTTTCACCTCACCACAAACTAGCTGTGTCTATTAGGTTTAATGTCTCGTCTGTAATCAAATGAAAGTGCGGAACTTTTAAGAAAAGACATATCTTGATTAACTCACTATGTTCTTTGTAATTTATTGATATCTATCCTGCCGACGCAAACAACATTCTTCGCTGCTTAGCTGCAGTCCATGATTAGTTTAGAACGGACGGGTAATTAATTTCATTTTCACAATGACAATAACGCAAATAAAATCTTGCCGAAGAAAATACCGGAACTTTCAACTCTTAAAATGAACATTAAAAACTACGGAGCAAGGAAAAATAACCTGAAGCATTGACCATCAGTGTACAATAAAATTATCTCTTCGACAGTAAAATGAATACCTAATACAACTGTGAAGATTAGGCCTTGTAGTGCTTGATTATAATTATTCTCTTGAATAATACCGGTTGTTTCTAATATATAGGAGTGTGATTTTTTGATAATAACGATAAACGCGAAATACGTTAACTTAAATTTATGCATGGTAAATCCCTTAATGGAAGTCCAAAATTAAATGAAATACATCGGCGAATTTTCGCAAAATTGATATGAATTCACAAAATTACTTCGCGTTCACGATATGTGACCCGTTGCGCGAAAAGGGACCTAAAGTCGTGAAAGGAAATTTTACAGGAGAACAAAACAATGAGTTTGCGGTGCAATTCGATTGCGTCTTACAGGAATTTTCCTTATACTTGCATCAACCTTGACTCCTGATCACGTGTGTTACATGCTTCCCCCAGTTCAACGCATCAGAACAAATACTGCAGTCGCAGTGCCCGCAGTTAGCATATTATCACAAGTGATGATGTAAAAATGCCGAAAGTAAAGCAACCATCAAACCCGAGACCCTACTTAGTGCAATGTTGAATAAGAGGTATGTCTGGGAATTTAAATTCCTGCTAGTATTTAAATGTACTTTGGCGTGATTTCGAAGACATTCAATATTATTATTATTATTATTATTATTATTATTATTATTATTATTATTATTATTATTATTAGGGCTAGGATTTTGATGAAATTGCATCTTTTTCTAGTAAACCAGAAACATTGCTGCTTTAGTATTTATATGTTATGTCATAAACTGAGTGTTTTAAAACATATTTATTAGAGCATTTATTTTTCAATTTTTTGCCTTTTACAACTCATAAGAGCATTTTTTGTTTCATTAGGTCATTTCTGGGGTATTTTAATTTAATTTTGACCATAAATTCCCATTATTAATGCAAAATATTACCTATATATTTTGATATTTTCTCTACATATTCTGTTCATTAATATCCATTATTTTAATCGTTTTCTACACAAATATTGTCATTTTAACGTAATACAGCCCATGTAATGGACCAGTCCAGCCACCCCCTCAATATAGACTCCTCTATACCTGCCAGTTCCGGATAAGACTGGCCTTGTGGTGGACTACATGGCACTACATCAGGTAAAATAATTAATTAAAGTGTACTACTTAGAAAAATTATGTAAAATTAAATAAACTCGAATGTTGGTACTAGAATTTAATTTAATTACTAGTCTAAATATTAATATTCCTACTAAGCCTATTATGTAAGATCAATTTTAGGACATTTTTAAGGGCATTTTGAAAGATTTTTAGTTCATAAATGCATTGTTTTAGGATATTTTTTCATGATTTATAGGTCATTAAAATCCTAGCTCTAATTATTATTATTATTATTATTATTATTATTATTATTATTATTATTATTATTATTATTATGAAATTTCATCTTTTTCTAGTAAACCAGAAACATTGCTGCTTTAGTATTTATAGGTTATGTGATAAACTGAGTGTTTTAAAACATATTTTAGGACTTTTTTTTATTTTTTGCCTCTTACAACTCATAAGAGCATTTTTTGTTTCATTCGGTCATTTTTGGGTTATTTTCATTTAATTTTGACAATAAATTCCCATTATTAATGTAAAATATTATTTATTTCCTTTGATATTTTCTCTACATATTCTGTCCATTAATACCCATTATTTTGTACATTATTTTAATCGTTTTTCTACACAAATATTGTCATTTTAACGTAATACACCCCCATGTAATGGATCAGTCCAACCACCCCTTCAATATAGACTCCTCTATACCTGCCAGTTGCGGATAAGACTGGCCTTGTGGTGGACTACATGAAACTACATCAGGTAAAATAATTAATTAAAGTGTACTACTTAGAAAAATTATATAAAATTAAACTTGAATGTTGGTACTAGAATTTAATTTAATTACTAGTCTAAATATTAATATTCCTACTAAGCCTATTATGTAAGATCAATTTTAGGGCATTTTAAAGGGCATTTTGAAAGATTTTTAGTTCATAAATGCATTGTTTTAGGACTTTTTTCATGATTTATAGATCATTAAAATCCTAGCCCTAATTATTATTACATCAGGAAAAATGCGACATATACGACCCCACTATACCATATTATAACGAAAAATATCATCTTACGTCGATCGAAGTTATTGGATTACTGATTGGGGCTAGAGGAACCATCACAAAAAGATTCGCGCATTTTTGTAAGCAGTTTGGTCTAGGACAAACTCTTGTCACTGAAGTATCTATGTCTGCAGTGAAGGGATCTATAAAAATCCTAAGAAACCATCTCTACATTTATATAGATTGATCTCTTTGCTACGGCGATCTGCTCACTTAAATTGGGTCTTGCAACCAGTGCTAAATAGACGACTGTGATCATCCAATAGCTAATAGATACTAGGAAATTTTATGTTTCTTCTGGAATTAATGATGTTTTTATTTAGTCTTTTCCAATTATTTCTAATTGTGCTATTTCTCATTCTTTTTCTTCTCCATTGTTTTATTTTTTTTTCCATTATAACAAGAATTTTATGGTAAGCTTTGTCTTCTAGGCAGCCTTCACTTGGAGGAAGCTGAATAAAAATTTATTCGAAATAAAAAATATTATTATTATTATTATTATTATGTTGTTGAAATGTTGGTCATTATTTAATTTTAATGTCATATTTTCAGAAATTTAAGATAATTTAATGGGTCTTTTCTGTGATTTTTAGGTTATCAACTTCCAAACCCTAGTAACAGCAATAGGTTGCAGCAGACGTTATGACAGCAGTAGTAGTAGCTGCATTTGTAGTAGGGCCTAGTCATTCGTTTGAGTCGTAGACTATAATACGGAAGTACGTAAACAGTTCAATCTTCAAGATGAGTACTACGCTACACTTGAATTATCTGTCTGCTAGGCTATACTTTAAATTCCTCGTTAGAATCAGAGGGGCTCTAGCTGACTCATAGACAATGCAACCTCTTATATCACACTACATGGAAAAGCTGCTTGCTTGCTGCAAGGTCTGAGGCACGGTGAATGGCCTACTTTAGTACCATCGTGCACGAAAACGCGCGAAGAGGATTTCTCTGCTAACTATTCTGCATAATCAGGACGCTAACTGCAATACAAATATATTTGCTTGTGTTATGTAACGCAGTCTTCATATTTTGAAACTCCTGCCGTCGCTCTTGCCACAAGGTACATTTCAATTCTCCCCACTCTGTGCAGTAGGAAAATCAGGCCTATTACAAGATGACGTAACGTGACAAAAACTCTCTCGCTCTCGGGACATAGGGCTGCACAAGAACGAGTGTCTATTAGCTGTGATTGTGTCTGCTGCACTAAAAAGGACTTTGAATCTTAGCATTGTGAACTAATACATTCTGTTTTTGTTAACTTTAAATATATATACAGGACATCATTTTATTTTTACTAACATTTTTAATATTAACCTGGCATTACCTTTGGATTAACGAAACCGTTTGCTACCCCCTTCCACGGTTGGAGTTCGATGATACTGGCGTAAAATACAAACAAATCACTTTACTAGGTATAGGAGGGAAGAAAAGTAGTTCATCCATTTACGTAAACTAGGAAATATCGCGATTTTGAGTTTCATAATTTTCATTAGATTTTTGTTTAATCAAAATACAGTACAGTATTAACAATGAGTGTTTTTACTCACGAACTGAGTCATCCATGCGAACGTATTTATTATGCAGTGTATATTACACTGTCTACAACATATTACCGTACATTATAGAGAATGAAGATAAATTGAAAAATAATCATAATATGGATATTTAAACACTTTTTTTAAATTGTGACCGTTCATTTCGATACAGGCTTCAGTTCTTTTGTCCATATTATCGCACTATAGACTATTGCATCTAATTACAATTAACAGTTTCGTCCTTCGTATTAGTAACTCATGTTGAAATAATTCTGTACCTACTCTATAAAAGAGTACCTTACGTACTGTAAATTCAATCTTCACGTCTGCCCGATCCGAAAAGATAAAATTACTCAGACATACTACCTACTGTCCGTGCAAGTGGTTAGGTCGTAGAAAGGGAGGTAATCACGTGACAGTTAATTACTTAACGAGATCCTTTTATTTAAGTTATTTTAAACAGTTGTATAATATTACGTAGACGTCCAATTCCTAACAGAAATTAATGTTCTCAGAAAAGAGCAAAGACAGCCCGGCCACAAAGGGACGGGCAGAAGTGGGTGGGGGAAACTGGGATGCGACATAGGCAAACGGACGACAGTACCTGTGCGAGAATATGATTCAATATTGAAAGCGAACATATTTCTGGGACGTACTATACTCACTAACTCAGTACTGTTTGTGTTTACTAAGACCATAAGGCGACTTTGACTGTATACGCTTGGTTCTGTGTGGAGAACGGTTGGAAGTTTACTAGGAGAGGGGGTGGGAGTGAAGTACATTCAAAAACTCAGGAACAATAAAAATTGAAGTAAAAATAAAATGATGTCCCTGTACAAGGCTGCCCAAATGCGACAATCACCATCAAAATCTCGCATTATCCGCCCAAGATTGAACACCTTTCCCTCTGGTTAGAGGCCAACACCTGACATAGCTGCGATCCAGTCATAACTGCAGAATTAGAACCAAGAAGTCAGTGCGCTAGTGCCGTTAGGTTACCCATACATAAAATCCATCAAATTAATTAAGAATGGCATTTGCTTTAAACAACGCAGCGTGAATGTGGACACTCCTGGCTCCATCATTGCTATGGAGGTCAGCACTGTATGAATGGGGGTCGGAGACTATTGCAAAACTGCCACCACAGTGTCTGCCGTCTGTCTGTCCATCCGTCTGGCTTTGTCGTGTGAATGAGCCTGCACAGATGCTGACCTCAGTCAAAGAGGCACAAAAAACCTGGAACTCTTTTCACGCCTTTTCCATCTGCACGCCCTCGCGAAACAGAAGCCATCAAATGCAGTGATGGCACACATACTGCGCATGAAACTAGTCCGATTTACTCGCATTGTTATGTCCGACACACAAACAGGCTTTTACAATTATTTGGGTTGTTTTCTTCATTGGTCAGCCTACGTAATGACCCTGAATGTCACACAAATGTGTCCGGTAAAAAATGAAATGGGGAGACGCCGAGAAGAGAAAAGTTCGGAACATAATTACGCACATTAAGCTAACCCAGTATCGACATCAGTAAAGGCTGTTCCACAATAAATCGGGAATGGAAACGACAACGAGAACGAGAACGGAAATATTGTTAAATACATGTATCTAAATGTGAGCGTTCACAATTAACTATAATAATTAACAAAATTCAAACACATCTGCAGCATAGTAGAAGTAAGTCCTTAGTACTGTTCTCCAACCAGGAGATAAATCGTGAAAGGAATGTGCTTACTATTGCGTCATCTATTGGAGCGAAGTAGATAGATAATATTAAGAGTTATAGGCCTAACGTCAGTTTAAAAATCATGCGCTCTCCTGCATAAGTTATTTCCTGTATGGAGGAAGTAAAAGACCAGGAGATTAACAGTGATCTAATTTTGTAACTAGGATAGTATAAAATGTGTATATCAGTGTTATGGTTTGTGCTTTGAAAGATAGCCAATAGAGATACGAGTACCCACGTGTGTGACCTTATGACATTTTCATCCATTCACAGCATCACCCCGCTTCGTTTCATTCCCTGGAGACTTTCTCGTGGTTGGAGTACAGATCAGCTACAGCCTATATTTAATGACGTGATCACTATGAAATTGCAATATTGTTATACTGTAATGTATGTCCCCACTTGCTAACGATTTGTAACCTTATATGTAAAATATTTTCGTTATAAAAGTAAAAGTGAATGAAATTTTTAATTCGTTATACTGGTTTTTTTTCTTCGTAAAAACGAAATTCGATTAAATTGAAATATTTTAATATTAAATTAAGTGGGAAAAGGCAGGGGACAAAAAATAATTTCGTAATACTGAATATTTCATTATAAGGACATTTTACTGTACAACTGTAAGGTACCTGGGGGTATTAAGGCCCAGCATGTTATAAGACGCACTACCTTGTTTTACCATTAGTTACACAGTTTTGCAAAAGAGAGCAACAGCTCTTAAGACCTATTTCTTCTTGAATTCGAGTGAGGTATAAAGAAATTAGATTCTCGTTCTAGTTTGCAGCTGACTGGTGGCAACAAGTTATACGTGATTATTTCTGCTTTCATTATAAAATTCTGCAAAATTTAAGCTGATATTTAATCGTTTTACTGTGTGTTATTAATGTAATATTAAATTAACGTTATTGTGTAAACATTAAGAAACTATGGTTAAACTTTCGTTAATGAGCATATGAGCACTTCATAAATTAAAATTGGCGCGAAGTAACAGAGCAGGAAATAAGGCCCATGAAATAAATACGTGAAAACGCCTACAAGTTCATAGAAGTCCCTGAACTATAAAGTTCAAACTCTGAAGCACAATCTTTTTTGCAAGAAATGAAACAAACGAAAGACTGACAATTCCTAATGCAGAAAGATCATTGGATGAACCATCAACTTTAGGATTTGTAAACATCCAGGGGACGCGGATGTGTTCTGTCTGCGAAGACAATATTGTTGTAGCTGTATATGTGTTTGTCTCCTGTGAATGTTGGGTGCACGATGAATGTGTAGATCTCACTAAGGATAAAACTGTAGACTTTGTATGCCCAAATTGTGTTCAATACTTACATTATTTAATCTGGGCCTTATTCTCTGTCACAGCAGGATATAAGGCCCAGTGACATGATGTTAATTTTCATTGCTCACAGCATTTATGTGTCTGTTTGAATATTTATTTGAAGCAAAATATTATAGGATAGCTATAAAAGTATGCTATTCCATTATTTCAAAATTGCTAAACGTCTCCATTTCAAAGAAAGAACGTTTTATTCCTTAGGTGGCCTTATTACCCCCGGTTATCTTATATCGTCAACGGTTTATTCTACGTTGAAAAGTTAAGCACATTAGATTCAAAACTACATATTTCTAACAATTTTCCCCTCTTTCTGTTTTTTGCTATCTGCACTAATAACGGAGCTTGCCTATGTAGCTGCACTTTTTGAGTCATCTGTATAGCAGGCCCTAGCATATATTACAAAAGACTTACTTACTAACTGGCTTTTAAGGAACCCGGAGGTTTATTTCCGCCCTCACATAAGCCCGCCAAAGGTCCCTATACTGAGTAAGATTAATCCAGTCTCTAGCCCTCAAATCCATTTTAATATTATCTTCCCATCTACGTCTCGGCCTCCCTAAAGGTCTTTTTCCCTCCGGCCTCCCAACTAACACTCTATATGCATTTCTGAATTCGCCCATACGTGCTACATGCCCTGCCCATCTCAAACGTCTGGATTTAATGTTCCTAATTATGTCAGGTGAAGAATACAATGCGTGCAGTTCTGTTTTGTGTAACTTACCTCCATTCTCCTGTAACTTCATCCCCCTTAGCCCCAAATATTTTCCGAAGCACCTTATTCTCAAACACCCTTAACCTATGTTCCTCTCTCAAAGTGAGAGTCCAAGTTTCACAACCATAAAGAACAACCGGTAATATAACTGTTTTTATGCTCGACCATGCCGAAATGTAGTAATTATACACCTGGTAACAGTCCTTTAATGCATGTCATTAAAGTACACCTACTCATTAAAGTACAGGCGTTCAGCCAATGACAAGTCAGCTTTGTACCGTTATAAAACCGCAAGTATCGATTATTCTCGGGTATGCAATCGAAAGAGAATTAGCGAAAAGTCACGGAGGCTGGAAATCCAATACTGTCGCAGAAGGTTATGTTCTGTTACTATAATAATTAGAGTTAATTGTATATAATATTCAAATAAATGCAATTTGTCATCTCGTTTTTCAATTCTAAATCAATTTTCAGGTTATACCAGAGTAATGTTCATCTTATTCTGTGCCAAGGTCAATGAAATTCGGCCTCGGAAAAAATAAATACTTTGTATATGCGCACATCTTACAATTCAGGTCAGTTCGCACATAACCATAATTTTGAATACTTTCAAGTTAGAAATATGGTCGAGCATAAAAAGTCGTATGAAACTTGCCTATAATGGTAATTAAGACGTTCGTATGAAAATTATGAAACTCGCTTGCGCTCGTTTCATAAACAATCATACTTGCGTCTTAATTACTACCATTATAGGCTCGTTGCATAATGTACTATATAAATTCTAACTTTCAGATTTTTTGACAGCAGACTGGATGATAAAAGCTTCTCAACCGAATAATAATAGGCATTTCCAATATTTATTCTGTGTTTAATATCCTGATATAATAATAGTAATTTGAATAACTTTGATAGTTGAAAAGAAATGTTGAAGAAAGAATTGTCAATATCAGCAGATACAAATTAAAGCGTAGACCTATCAGCTGTGGACCGGACTCTGATCCCTTCGCCTAAGTGGGTCCCGGTTTGCAGAGGACCGGTGTTGAAATTCGCTGCGCGCGTACTGCGGGCGAACGTGACATCACGGCCGGCGCGGCGGAGTGGATGCTGACCTCAGCACTTTAATAAAATGGAACGTTCACTATTCACGATGCGGCTCCCTCCGCCCCTCTCGGCAGCAATTTCGCAATAATTCCAAGTGCAGAAACAAAGCCTCGCTGCTGCTGCTAATGGCCACTGTTGGGCCGCAAACGCATCTCCCAGCAACGCGAACTCTTTGACTGCCTGACAGCCGGGAGCTGCGGTTTACATGTCCCTCAATAAGCCCGAGTCGTTATTTACACACGCTTCGCTAACTGCTGCGGCTTTTTCGAGGTGGTCAGATTTAAGGGAGAACGACCCGTTCTTGCCGAACTCAGTACCGGGTACTGAACTAATGAGTATCTTATCTCAATCGAGGTTAATCATTAGCATTCTCAATCAGTGCTGAATTCACACATTTTCCAACGGGGGGGGGGGGATTTATACTGTAACGGGGAAGGTGGAGTCGACAGCGAAAGAAACAATAATTCAGATCTTATTTATCTACGCTAAGAACAGAGGCAGTCCACGTAAAAGGGAATATAGAAAAATGGGGTGAATAAATTAAAAAGCCTACCGGACTGATTAACGTACTATTTTTCACCTACAAAATATCTGACATGTTCAAAATTGACATACAAAATTTCAGTGCATTATTAATATAAGGTACACGTAACAAATAACGCCACCTTAACACTTCAGTCACTTTTGCTCTGGAAATAAGTTATGTACAAACACGAAAATTATGAAATAGAAACTGTAATCTTATCTTTACAAAATAGCACAATGAAAATGGATATATTATATACCGAACAAGAATTAGAACTCAAATAGGAAAACTTTGTAAACTGGCGTTATTAGGAACAGGTTGTTCAATTAACGCCACTTATTTTCTAGTAACCTATACACTTATAATTGTTAATTAATTATTTTTCCTAAGCAACACAAATTGAACTAAGCGACTAAATTTGAGTTTCTGTTAATAAAAGATACAAAATCACTCAATACTAATGAAAGATTCTTGATCTGAAACTGAAACACCAGATGGATTAGGAAAATATGTTTTCCAGTGACTCCTTACTTTAAAAAAAGAGACAATGAGACACAGTAGAAAGTTATTAAACACAAAACCATTTGCCTTAGTTTAATATGAATGTTTTCCAATAAGTAAAACAAAAAAAAAAAAAAACAAAAAGTTATGTAAAATTTAAAAAAAAATTAAGAGTTCGATAAGCAATTGAACCAATATCATCACTGCACATTCTGAACATTAGTAAGTTGAAAGCTTAGTGATTTTCCTGATGTTTCACATTGATGCTGTACTGTCAGCCTTAGTACTAACATAACCTAAAATTTTGTCTGTAGACCTTTAACGTCACATGGCGTTAAAGCGCTACTGAGTACTTGATAACATGACGTGCCTGTTTCTCCAACATTTTCAAATTTTATAGATAGCAAATACTTTCTATACATAAAAGAATGTTTAAGGATCACGAAAATATAAGTTTAATACAGTTATTATTTGCTCAACACACAAAATAAAATATTGCCTCTTACCTTGATATAAGAACAGCCATTCACTATCAACACACAACAAGAAAATGACTGAATATAATGTCACTCACAAATGTCAGCGGACAGCTAGTAATTCATTTCATTACTAGATTGCAAGCGAATGCAGGCTACAGTAGTGCACTACCGAAAACTTGTGTCGTTAACAAATTTTAATAGGGTGGCGTTAAAGGTATACATGGCGTTATTTGGCTCAGGGACCTTACATATATATTTTTTTCCATACAATATTTTTACTTGCAATAAGTGAAAGTCTCATGAATCTTCTATGCCACATCAATAAATTTAAAAATACAGTTATACTGTCAGATTCCAAAGCAGCTATTCCATCAACAGTCTCTAGACACACACCTTCATCTCAAACAGCAGAAATAACTAAAAATCTCTCTGAATTAATAACACTCAATAAAAGAATTGTATTCCAATGGATACCATCCCATTGTGGAATCCTGGGAAACGAGAATGCGGATGCTTTAGCAAAGAAGGGCAGCACTGCTACTTACAGACCTGTTACTAAATCTACGTAGGCCCTATTATCTGTGAAAAGATTTATTAAATCTACATACTTAGACTTCAACAAACAAAATTTGATAACACAATCTCAAGGGAAAAAATGGAACTCTCTGCATCATAAACCACAGTTAATTCCCGATTTACCACGAAAATCGTCTGTAGCTGCATTTAGATTGGCAACAGGCCACGATTTTTTGGCCAAACACCTGCATAGAATTGGAATATATCAGTCCCCTAACTGCCCATTGTGCAACTCAAACCAAGAAATGGATCCGATACACCTCAAAATCTGCGCTTCAGTAGTTGACTATGACGATATCTTTGAAAAATACGGGAGTGCAAGAGGTGAAATGACTTTATTGTCAAACGCCTGGCATTAGAAAACAACATATTTTTACTTGTTTCACATTTTGCCTACTCCTTAAATTTGGCATAGATTACTTATTGTTTGCATGCTATTAATTCGGTATAGTATTCATTTGACATACTTTGTATAATGTACTGACATTAAAAAAAATGAACATAAATGGAAGAAGAATGGAACGTGTGAAATGGAGAGACAGAATAAGAAATGAAGCAGTGTTGGAAAGCGTGGGTGAAGAAAGAATGGTGCCGAAACTGATCAGGAAGAAAAAAGGAATTGGTTGGGTCACTGGCTGAGAAGAACCTGGCTACTGAAGGATGCACTGGAAGGAATAGTGAACGGGATAAAAGTTCTGGGCAGAAGAAATCAGATGATAGATGATTTTCTTTTTAAGAAGAGTAAACAATATTTTTTTTGTGCGGTCGCATACTGAAATATTTACATAGTTTACTGTATATTTACAACTATTTCAATACACAAAATTACTGTATTTACTAAACAAAACTAACACTGAGAAGTACGCCAATAAATAACTAACAATCAAGATTGAAAATTCAGATGGTTTAAATTTCAACCAGTGACGGAAGCGCGTGTTTGTTCATTTTTTTTTGTACTGGACTGCTGTTCCTAGCTATGTATACACAACAGAAGGTCAGAACATCCGAGCTTTATTCATTCCTCAAGACTTCGAACCAAAGCTCTCTTTGCACGTTGTTAAGCGACTGGACTTCAATATCAACAAACTCCAGCTTCCAGCGCGGAGGTACTGTCAGGTCTGCTGGAACAACATATTGATAGTATTATGGTAGGTTGAAACACGTAATTTTATAGCATATAATATAATAAACATGAGAAATAAATCAAATTTACTGTTCTTCTCCGTACATTTTACTACAGTGAATGACTACGTACATTCGAAGATTTTCAAAACCAGAACTTCTTCGGCTGTCAGTTAAACATGATTTGAAACGAGAAAAATTTATTTCCTCGTTACTTGAATTGACGGGGGAAAACTTATAATACTGAATGTTTTCACTGTCACTGTTTTCTGTTCGATTTTCAGCAGTTGCTAGCTGATCTCATATCTGAAAAAGATAAGTATATCCTAAATTTTTCTCGAAAATAGTTTTCAATTTGTGTGTCACTACTGGGGCAGGTCCCTCTACGACCTGATCCATGACTGTGGTCAAATTTTCCACCAATTTAAGGGACTGCAATGTCTTTCAATGAATGTGTGTAGCACAACTTACAAAATATAAACTCTCCATTCGAAGAAAATAATGGATCTCCTCCGAATTCCTCGACGAAATTCTGTATCTAAAGTTTCAAAAATATATTTTCAACAATCTATAATAGGATGAAAGAGTAATGGAACGGAGAAAAATTCTCTCCGGCGCCGGGATTTAAACCCGGGTTTTCAGCTCTATGTGCTGACGCTTTATCCACTAAGCCACACCGGATTCCACCCCGGCGTCGGAAGAATTGTCTCAGTTTTAAGTTCCAACTCTTGGGTTCCCTCTAGTGGCAGTCCTCTGCACTACGTCATAGATGTCTATGAACCTAGGACCGAAGTCCACACATGTGTTGAGGTGCACTCGGTATGAGTGACTAGTTGGCCGGGATCCGACGGAATAAGCGCCGTCTTAAATCACGAAGTGATTTACGCATATCATATATATTATTTTAATGTACCGAAGTGTGGACTTCAGTCCTAGGTTCATAGATATCTATGACGTAGTGCAGAGGGCGGCCACTAGAGGGAACCCAAGAGTTGGAACTTAAAACTGAGACAATTCTTCCGACGCCGGGGTGGAATCCGGTGCGGCTTAGTGGATAAAGCGTCAGCACGTAGAGCTTAAAACCCGGGTTCAAATCCCGGCGCCGGAGAGAATTTTTCTCCGTTCCATTACTCTTTCATCGTATGATGACGCAGAATATCTGCATGGAAACATCATATGTACTTCGGTACATTATAATACATAATTTATAATAGGCCTATCCATTCGAATAACACGTACCCATGCACACGACACACAAGTCCCCAAGTTCCGAGCTTTGCATATAACATAAAGCGGGAGCAACTACACTATCAAAAACAATTTTAATACTACGAATTTAAACATCAAATTACTTCAGGATAAAAATGCAAGTTCACAAAAGCAACTTTAAACAAATAGCCCGCATGTAATTAATGAATTTCTTAATTTCAAATAACGCCCACCGGAGTGTTTGCTGTGTGTAACTCGAGATATTTCAGTAATATGCAAGATTATTGCCCTAGGCGCCTCCGGTTCCTGCCCTCTGACGTCGTGTGTGGATTTACTGACCACACCCAACAATATCACGAGAATAGATAAGCAAGAAGCGACCGTCCACTGCGATCGTAATTCCATTGATGTGGTCGTAAGTCCGCAACACGCAGGGAGCAAAGTCGCATATGTTGGCTTCAGCACTTGGAAAAATATGAGCACATGAGAGTATTCTCTTTTGTTATACCTCATCTCTTCGCTTCCCTCGAGAGTGCTCTGTGAAATTGCATCCAGAACAACATACTGTAACATACCGTTTCAATACTTACAGAAACACTGAAAATAACCAGAATCTGCGGCCATGAAAAGAATTTACGATTCTGTCGCAGTGATGACAACTGGTAAGCTAACTCTTTTAAAGGAATTTTGCTATTATTTTTACAATTTTACTGTCAATGAAACAATATTAAATACAGGTTGTAAGGGGTATAAATTCCGTCCTTTTCACAGGCGTCGAGGACGGTCTACAGCAGGCCTGCACAAGGTTTGCGCTCTCCGAGCCGGCTCACAGCTCATGAGCGGAATGCAGATTTTAGCTGCGCTCTGTATAAGGGTGGACTGGAAGTAGGGGTGATCTCGTACAAAATATACACAAAAGGAAGTACTATTACGAGTGCTTATGAAATGAATTCCCGTTCAGTGTTTGCAAAACTATCTTGGACTATTATTAATTAATAAAGAAATATTTATTTTACAGAAATAATAGAAATTCTATAGCTACTTAAATGTAAAATATCATTTTGTTATATTTTTATTTTTCAGTACATCAAAACGAGGTTTTATACTGTTGGCAGCTGAAAGGAACAGTAGCCTACTGATCGTAATGAAACATGAGTTACAGATGTTCGATGTCTGCCTTTATTAAAGTTGATTATAGAAAACAGTTGCTCACAAATATAAATGTTGAGCCAAACATAGCAATCATTTTCACAGCCAACCTGTGTAGTCGTGGATATTATTGCTAATGTTTAGTCTTGTAAAACTCAACCAGGCTAGTAGTATTATTCAAACGATGTTTAGCCCTTAGGTCACATTGAAGATCAATAAATTCGAGCTGTAAAACGTTAAATGTTATGTTCCGTCTTTTAGATTCCTCCATACTGCACTGTAGCAGTAGGTAAGCAACGTGAAACAGTTCCTGAGAATAGATAGCTGAGTGGCCGTTTCCCTCTCCTTTACCTATAACAAGTCTATGTCATTCTGACGTATCTTCCTCTCCGTTTCGGCGAGCGTAAACACAACTCTACCGCTCCGAAGGAGCGCGCGCGCTCGTTGAGCGCTGTTTGTGCAGGCCTGGTCTACAGAATCAAAAAATGTCCATACAACACAGGGTCAAAACTTCATAGTTTTCCCAGAAAAAATATTTCTCCTCTTACTTTATTCGCGTTACACTGCTTATATCGTTAGTAAAATTACGAAAACAATTACATTAATACGTATATCTAGCAAAGAGTTAATATTAGTTTAAATACATATTTGTATGTTCTATTTCGTTTTCGTGAAATTAAATGAAATTGCATGCTAAAAGTTGTCAATATTCTGGCGTGAGAGACGTGGCAACGTGTTCAGCAGGCAGTACTCTGCAAAGACAGACATGTCAGCTGAGTTCAAGCTCCCTGCCCATAGCTCTACCAGGTCTATATACTAACTGAACGATCAAATTTATGAATATAGAATAAAATGGAAAGAGCATTTGGAACGACAGCCCGATACTAATATTGCAAAAGAAGCTTACCAATGTAAACCAATAGGAAAAAGGCACTTAGGACGACCGAGGACTAGACGGATGGATACAAATTTTTTGAGGCCGGAACAGGTATAATTTGCCTAATCCATGATAGAAGAAGAATATAATCGTGCTAATGTTCAAATGAAATTTAAAAAATACCAGATAACGTGTGGCACAATTAGAAGATTATAGGTCATTCGTGATCTCGTGAAACCAAATGCATTCGTGGGCCGTAGCTCGTAGTAAGAACCTTATGACTGAGGTAAGTGAGCTAGCTAGCGTGCAAGTTGAAGCATAGCGAGAAAGGGAAGCTTCTCAGTCTACTTTTTTCCTTCCCCTCACTCGGAGGTAGGTTTCACGAGATACAGAATGGCTTATACTGGGCAAACGAACTAGAAAAGCAACTCTGCTAAAATTTTTACAAATGTACGGAAGTGAATGCTGAGTAATGAAACGCAAAATTGAAAGCAGTATACAGTTCTCAGAAATGAAATTTTTACGTGCAGTAAAAGGATGCTCACGACTGGACTACATTAGGGTTGAGGAAATTAAAACAGAACCACAGCTTTAACGTGTCAATGAACACCTAATAAAACAGAAAACTAAATGGAGTGAATGCATTCCAAAAGCAGCGTGACAATATCGGCCACGTTGTAAGAGAAATTTGGGAAGACCTAGGAAACAGGCTAGCGGGCCTAATCCTTGAAAATGATGACTTTTTTCAAGATTTCACTCCACAACCATCAAGTTCTACTTAAAAATATGTTTCTGTCATTTGATGCCTCGTTACAGCAATACAGTTTACAGTTTGAATAGCATTTTACAGTCGAATTTCCAAGAGATATAAGATTCTGCTCGCATGAAATCTTAGAGCAGTCCTCACAGAATTTCTAGTGAGTGGCGCTACGTTTTTTATTTTCCCGACAAAACACCACTGTCTCACTTAAAAACCCTCTGAGTTTTGAAAAGAAATGAGTAACGATAAGAGAAAAGAAAATTCTCTTTCGGACCACCGTGAAAGGAAGTAAATCTCTTAGTTCACTCAGCACAACCCTAAAAGGATTTCATGATAAAAATACACACATAAAAGCACGTTGTCTCTGGTCTCTTTTTTCTCCCACTCCGACGTGAATAACTTCTTTGCTTTATAAGGAACGTTTTACTCCCAGACAGTACTTCTCCTTTTGCTCGATTCATAGAAAAATTAAAAGAGAATCCTGAGGTATAATTGTTACCAAGGCAACATTCCGATGTTAATGAAAGCTAAGCTTTTATAGTTTAATCCCCAGTCATTTGTTTTCTTATTGGTTAACTTTTACTCATTTCGCAAAGAAAATTGCAGTTGATACTCAAGAGCCGCGTCTTTACGTCTGTCTCTAATCTTTGTAACTTTATAAAAATTTTACAGTTTTTATTTTGTTCTATTTCGCTCTTGGGGATACATTGTTTGAGACGAACTCCGTTTCATATTCTTCTCATTTCCTACCTCCATAATGATGGATTGTCCTTTTGGGTGTAACTGATTTAATAAGAACAAATGAGCAGCATAGTATCGAAGTTGACAACTCCATTTTTTGCGATTTGGAGATATAGTTTCTCATAGAATTTTGTGTGCTGAAAGCGAACTGTTTAGGTTCAAAAACGGAGCGAAAATAGCACTTAATTGTGCGCTTTAGAATAAAAATGTACACAACTCCACTGTGGCTTGCTTTCAAATTGCGACAATTCCTTCAGGAGCCAATGAGAAGCCCACATTTGTACCATCTTTTCCCATCACGCATCGCGAATCCAACATGGCTGATTGTTTACATAACCGGTTTGTGGAAGAATAAGTACTGTTTTACGTAAATTTGCTTTGAAACTGAGTTTGAAGAGACTTAGATTCAAAAGTAGACAATTTCACTTTAAATATGGCTCCGTTTGGTTTCAAAAACAGACAACTCCACTTTAAATATGGCTTCATTTGGTTTCAAAAACAGACAACTACATGACTTAGTTTCAGAGATGGACAACTCCACTCTTTAAACTTAAATTTCGATTTGAATATTAATTTAAATCACATTTTGACACTGAATAATATTTCTATGACCCATGAGAATATTAAAAAAAAATGTACGTATGACGGTAACATTGGTTTCCAAGGATCTAGTTTTTCGTCTCTCCTGTAAAAAAAAGCAAAAGTGGAGTTGTCCAACTTTGATACCAAGCTTGTCAAAAATTATTTCCTTGCTTAAATGTTATTTTATGTTGACGGGTACTGGTTTACAAAGATGTAAAACCCCTCGTACGAACTACAAGTCAAATTCTCTCCTCTTGTGCTAACAACGCCATATCATCAGCAAATGTTATGCACTTTATTCTTCCTCCTACTATTACCTCTCCCATGTTCTGAAAGCAGTTGTTTACTAAATTCTCCAAGTAGATGTTGAACAGAGTTGATAAAAGAGGCCATCCTTATCGTACTTCTCTACCTATTCCACTTCCTTCAGACTTTTCTTCTCTTATCCTGACTTTGACTTGTTACTTTACACAGGGTGTTTCAGAAATACTTTGACAAACCTTGGGGGCATGTTCACACCAAAACAAGAAAAAAAAAGTTCATATAAACATATGTCCAAAAATCATTAGTTTTTTCAAGTTATTAATGAAAGAACATAATGAAACATCTGTTAGATATTGTCAGTTTGGTAAGGAGTGTTGCAACTTTAATCAATTCAGAAACTCGTAACAATGAAAGCGGAAGCAAAATGAGAACATTTTCAAAATTTCTCATACACCACATAGAACAGACATACATACTAAACAAAGACAACAACAAACACGCAGACAACATCATATATTGGCACAGATACGTAGATCACATACTAATACTATAAAAAGGAAACAAAAGACAGATCCAAAACCTGCATGAACACATAAACAAAATACACCCAAAGCTACACTACACATTAGAAATTGAAAACAAATCCATAAATTTTCTAGACATCACAATAACAAAAGTCGATAACAAACACACATTCAAAGTGTACAAAAAAACCCACAACAACAACACACATACACAGCACATCCAACACAAACAATCTGCATTCCAAACTATGGTACACAGACCAATGAATCAACATGACTACAAAGAAGAGCTAAACACAATCAAATACATAGCACAAGAAAACGGATACAACCTCAACATAATAGACAACATAATAAGAAAGACAAAACTTAATAACAAAAAAACATAAGAATAAACACAAACACAAGAACACAAAAGATACATCACAATAACGTACGAAAACAAAACCACACATAAGATTGCAACCTCATTCAACAAATTAAATTATAACATCGGATACAGAAGAAATAATACTCTACAAAAATATCTCAACACACAAACAACACAAACAAACAAATACAACCACACAGGTGTATACAAACTGAAACGCAACACCTGCAAAAACTTCTACATAGGAGAGACAGGCAGATCATTTCAAACACGTTACACATCACAGCCATAACAAAATTACAGAACACTTCCACATATGCAGAACACATCACAAATGCTAACCACACCTACAGAGACATCAACACAGACATGGAAATTCTACACATCCAACCAAAAAACCAGAAACTAAACACACGAAATATACAGACACACAAAAACACATCCAAATGAAATTCTCAACACACAACTCAATTTCAGAACACACTCTTTGACTCCACATTACACTACACAAACACACCCCCACAGGAAACAAAACAGAAGGCGCCAAGACCAGCAACAACCAGTTTTGAAGATGGCCAATAGCAGGCTGAAACATGTTAACAAGGTAATATAAAATTTAACATAAGAAAGACAAATAATACGTTTTCCGAAATTTTATATTGCTGTTTTATGACATTATGACATAGGTTACACAGTGTTACTTTCTTTCCGAAGAAAACAATATCAGTACTGTAATAATGCAGGTTTTGATACTGCGAAAGTTGGAGGCTAGAGAGAACGTTATGATTAATGGCCCAAATCTACTAATACTCACAGTCTGAACTTTCATATCCAAATTGCTCTCATACACAGAAAATGATCGTTTCTCGAGCACATCGAGCTAATGAAATAAAGTCGATAACTGTAAAACGATTTAGAATTTACTTGCCTGTAAGTTTACCGAGAGACTGCCATGTTTAATGGTTTGATTCGTTATTTTAGAACAGTGAGTGCACAGAGACGTGGGGGATTAATGCTAGAAATCGCAGTCAACTGGACGGAATATAAATTGGAAATTATTTTTTGATTTGGAAGCTTGTATATTTCCATATAAAAATCACACTTCATTAAGGAGCATCCGATAAAAAATCCCAAGAGAAATAAACCAAAATAACAGATGAAGCGCAGGTTGTCTGGGTAACGTGATATTTTTCATTTATCTCGATTCACTGCTACGTAATTTTCTCGGTGGGTGGAATCATATCCTTGTGTTCCATCTTTCCACTCCCCCATCCGTACCTCAAGAATGTTTTAACACAAGTTTTCAAACCTTATCGGCTCAACTTCAATTTCTCTCTCTCTTACTTGGAAATGATAGAGAAGACAGAAAGGGAAAACGGGAGAAAAACACTTCAACTGGAACAAATCTTCCCAGTTTCGCAGATCCTTTGCCTTATACAGGGTGTTAAAAATAACGTTTACAACGTTTCAGGGATGATAGAGAAGGTAAAAACAAACATCTTTTTTAAGTGACAAAACTTTAGCAGATGAGCCGTTTTGCCACTAGATGGCCTGAAGAGTAGATGGCTTGACTTCTGTCACAAAACACACTTGCTACGACACGTAAGTACGTTTGCGTTCTACTAGGGTTTATGTTTTTCTACGCGACATCGTACCAGAACTTTTAGAAAATATCCCATTGAACATCAGAGAACGAATATGGTTTCGGCATGACGGTACCCCTCCACACTTTGATCGTCGTGTCAGGAACCAACTAAATGCTACATTCCCCGATCGTTGGATTAGCAGGGGTAGGTCGGTACAGTGGCCACCTCGATCACCAGACTTGACCCCTCTGGATTTCTTTTGTGAGGAGGCATGAAACGTCTTGTGTATGAGACACGGATCGATACGGCAGAAGATCTAGTTGCTCGCGTTGTTGAAGCTGCACATGTTATTCGAGACAATGTTGGCCTTTTTGAGCACTCCATAGTACGAAGGTACCAGTTGTGCAATGCCTTCAATTGACGGCCGTTTGAACACCACCTCTAAAACGACAATTGGTCTCGTTCCTTATGGATTATACTAACACTTACGTACATAATAAACGGCGCATCTGCCGAAGTTTTGTCACTTACAAAAGATGTTTGTTTTTACCTCCTCTATCATCCCTGAAACGTTGTAATAGTAATATGCGTTACAAGAGCGGTATGTTGAAGTTTTCATGTTCGAGGAAAAGTTTGAAAAAGCGAAACGTAGTTGATCTTTTTTAATTTCCGAGAATTGAAAGAAAACATACCGCTCGTGTATCGTACATTATTTTGTGCGAAGATCGTTTATTACATACCTGAAAGAGGAATTTCTAATTAGTTGCAATGAAATCTCCATGTTGGTTTCTGTTCAATGACGGCAAATTTGCAAAACAAAAATATCTATCTTCAACATTGTTGCTTTAAAATGTTTTCTGTGTTTACTATACTCCAGCAAGCCGTCATATACGTCTGTCTTTTTTTTCCCCCCAGTCTATAAATGCGAACTTAAAACAAACGGTAAGGTTATGTAATGATTTATTTTTCATTTTAATATATTAACAATATTATTTATATAACATATTGCAGTAATAACATCGGCAAGTTTAATTTTGCCGGTCAAGGAGATGTTTAGAAATGGAAAATATCTTTGACATCTAATTCTGCACATTGAAATTAATTGTTACAAGCCTCTTCAACTTCAAGATCCACATCTCCTTCGTTCAAAGTAGCCGCCATGATGAGTCTGGAATCTTGTTGATTTTTTCACGGCTTCCTTAATGTTACTTGCATCACGAATGCAGTAACTTTAGTGGAGTTGTAGAGTTTACTTAATTTTTGCAAATATTTAAAAACAATAATTAACAGTGCAATTTAGGTGAAATTGCAGTGGTAAGTTTCCAATTTATAATTATTACTATATTGAACGTCTCTAAAAATAATATGTTAAAAGCCTAAAGCAGTAAAATCAATATGACACTTAAGCGGTAAGAAGAGGGAAATTGTTATGCGTGTTAGGTTGGGAATACTGAATGTGGAATTTCAGACTATCAGCGGATTGGTTTTGTGCGGAAACCAAATACGCATGATCTCGCACAAACGTTATTTTTAAAACCCTGTATAAATCTAGTACGATTTTTTTTGTTATATCCATGCTATTGTTGAGCCACAATATAGTAGGCCTAATGGCGTGGTACGTTGGGCGTGGTTTGGGTCATCCAATGGTTGAATTGTTCTCTTACAAGCATTTCAACTACGACAATAAAAAAAAGGCAATTGCAGGACTAAGAAAATGACATTTTCGTTGCTATGACAACGAAGAGGGTTCTTAGAAACAATATACAAGTGAAAGAAACTACACACAAGAAAAACAACATTTTTTCAAACTGTACGCAAGTTAACATCGCTTCCGTATGTAATTTCGGGAAAAGTTTCCAGAATAAAACGAAGAGAGGAAAGGAAAAAGTTCTTAGTTGAGAATCCCTCGTGAGAGGGCAATGTTATTGGCCAGATACGGCTAAATGAAGCTTGTAATTGCATCTCTACAACGCAACGAACCTGACTATTTCTACGTGGCGCAATAATTACAATGAGTGACTATTAGAGCAAGAGCTTTACTGTTAAAACAATCACCAATTCAATTCTGATAATCATACCGAACCCAGCTATTTCGCAATAAATAAACAGCTGTAGCGCAAACTTTAGCGTAAAGAGAAATGCATAAAAGGAGAAAATCTGGTTTCATAGGATAATTTTATGATCAAGATTTAATAAAATGATTTTGTGCGAGATCGTGCGTATTTGCTTGGTTTCCGCACAAAACCAATCCGCGGTAAGTCTAAAATTCCACATTCAGTATTCCCAACCTAACACACATAACAATTTCCCTCTTTTTACCGCTTAAGTGACATATTGATTTTACTGCTTAGGCTTTTAACATATTATTTTTAGAGACGTTCAATATAGTAATAATTATAAATTGGAAACTTACCACTGCAATTTCACCTGAATTGCACTGTTAATTATTGTTTTTAAATATTTGCAAAAATTAAGTAAACTCTACATCATTTTGTGCGAAGATCCTTTATGTTACTTGCATCACGAATCCAGTTCCAGTAACTGGATTCGTGATGCAAGTAACATTAAAGGAACCGTGAAAAAATCAACAAGATTCCAGATGCCGATGTTATTACTGCAATATGTTATATAAATAATATTGTTAAAATATTAAAATGGAAAATAAATCATTACATAACCTTACCGTTTGTTTTAAGTCCGCATTTATGGACTGGGGAAAAAAAAGACAGACGTATATTACGGCTTGCTGGAGTATAGTAAACACAGAAAACATTTTAAAGCAACAATGTTGGAGATAGATATTTTTGTTTTACAAATTTGCCGTTATTGACCAGAAACCAAGATGGAGATTTCATTGCAACTAATTAGAAATTCCTCTTTCAGGTATGTAATTAAGGATCTTCGCACAAAATAATGTACGATATATGAGCGGTATGTTTTCTTTCAATTCTCGGAAATTAAAAAAGCTCAACTACGTTTCGCTTTTTCAAACTTTTCCTCGAACATGAAAACTTCAACATACCGCTCTTGTAACGCTATTACTATTGTTTCCTGCAAATACAAGAATTACTTTACTGTGAAATCGTATATACTGCTCATTTTACAAATTATAATGTAACTATAAAGTACTCTTCCAATTAATTCTTGTTTCGATTCCTTCTACATCGATATTTCATACAATTACGGTACTTTTATATACATTTTATTACAAGGAATTGATACTGATGTAGTTACTTAAGATTTTTCACGCTTAACTTCTTTATTATTTCAGAAGCAGTAAGTGAATTTTAACTTTCATTTTTTTATTTACCAAAAAATCATTATTAAAACTGCAACTGGTGTACAGAAAACAAAAACATATTAGAACACGATCAATTCCAAAGAAAGAAACCTTCGGAAACTCTTACGACGAAATCTCCTATAATATAATAACTTCATTAACCGTTTAGTGCTCAGAACTATTTTCGTTTTAATTTTCTACATTTTTTCATGCATCGCTCATGTAACGGAAAAAATACTAAAAAAAATTCTATACGCATCAGAAGATACTACATTTCATGGTAACTTGAGCACTAGAGAAATAGCTTTTATGGCGTTTAAAATCTGGCTCACAGTGAACATCTGACAAGACTTTTGCATACTGTAGTGCTCACTGGTAACTAAAATTACCACATGATTTCACAACACTGTAGGGTATACCCACAATAAAACCATTGTCATAAAGTAGCTTTAAAATAATGAGTAAACATTCTGAAACGTATTTTAGTGAGACTTGAAATAATGAAGTAAGATTTAACAAACAGTAATTACATTTTAGTTTCATGTATGCAGACACACTCAAAATCACTACAGAAATTCGCATTTGCACTCCACAATTGACTCTGAGATGACGAGAACATATATCTGGAAAATCTACCGTCACAAAAGAAGTGTTAACTTAATAATATTATGTTTATTATAATTTCTTAAAACAAAGAGCAACTAAAGTCGCCACTGAGCATTAATGGGTTAAATAGGGCACGGCACTCATTCATTCAGCTACTAGCCCAGGAAGTTATTCAGTTCGCCAAGCATGGTCAGTTAATCTATCAGTCACTCATTATTAACACGTTATCCGTTTAGTCATTCATTGTCAGAAAGTCACTCAGTCAACACTCATGGTCAGTAAGTCACTAACGCATTCAGTCGGTGACTCATCGTCAACATACTGTCTGTCACTCATCGTCAGCAATATACTTAGTCAGTCATTGTCACAAACACATTCAGTCGATGACTCATCGTCAACAACATATTGTCTGTCATCCATCGCCAGTAACATATTCAGTCAGTCATTGTCACTAAGAATTCAGTCGGTGACTAATCGTCAACAACATACTGTCTGTCACTCATCGTCAGCAATATACTTAGTCAGTCATTGTCACTAACACATTCAGTCGATGACTCATCGTCAACAACATACTGTCACTCATCGTCAGCAATATACTTAGTCAGTCATTGTCACTAACACATTCAGTCGGTGACTCATCGTCAACAATATATTGTCTGTCACTCATCGTCAGCAACATATTGTCTGTCATCCATCGCCAGTAACATATTCAGTCAGTCATTATCACTAAGAATTCAGTCGGTGACTCATCATCAACAATATATTGTCTGTCACTCATCGTCAGCAACATATTGTCTGTCATCCATCGCCAGTAACATATTCACTCAGTCATTGTCACTAAGAATTCAGTCGGTGACTCATCGTCAACAACATATTGTCTGTCATCCATCGCCAGTAACATATTCAGTCAGTCATTGTCACTAAGAATTCAGTCGGTGACTAATCGTCAACAACATACTGTCTGTCACTCATCGTCAGCAATATACTTAGTCAGTCATTGTCACAAACACATTCAGTCGATGGCTCATCGTCAACAACACATTGTCTGACACCCATCACCAGTAACATATTCAGTCATCATTGTCACTAAGCATTCGGTCGGTGACTTATCGTCAACAACATACTGTCTGTCACTCATTGTAAGCAATATACTTAGTCAGTCATTGTCACAAACACATTCAGTCGATGACTCATCGTCAAAAACATATTGTCTGTCACTCATTGTCAGCAACATATTCAGTAAGTCATTGTCACTAACACATTCAGTCGGTGACTCATCGTCAACAACATATTGCAAATTTTAATGCCAATTGGAGTAAATGGAAACCGTGAGGGACCATTTGTATGATGAAAAATTACGTTTTGAGAAAATACAATTTATTAAAAAATGCTTTTCTTTTCTTCCATCTTGAGTGTTTCAGAACTCTCCGGCACCATAGTTTTTCCCTTCCTTTTTCTTCTTCTTGGCTTCCTCCTCCTCATTTTTGACAACCTGACCACCCTCTTGAAATCAGTATTTGACCTCTTCTCATAGTCTCCTCTTGTTTCGCATCGCTGCACTCTTATGCTACTCTTGGAAGATTCTCCTGTCTGACAGTGGTCTTGCGGTGTTTCATGACACTACATCCCTTATTGTACTCTCCAACAACATTGCAAGTTGCTATGTTCAGCCTCTTTTTGGAAAGAAAATTTTCCTTTGAACATTTTCGCCATAATTTCATTTTTATTTTGGGTTGATTACAGTAGTATCAGTTCCTAAAAGCATCAAAAGATGACAGGGGAGACATGCTTTGAAGCACCTACAGGGAAAACTGATGGAAATTTGAATAATATGAGCGTCGAAAAATAAAGATATCACTTACACTTGAGAAAAAGTGGGCGTTGGACGTTTTAAATATCTGCAAGCGGCATTTTAAAAATGGCATATGGAGGCTAAATATAGAACAAAAACGTAGACAAGAGTGTAAATTCATTATTTATGTAAAAAAGCAAAAAATAAAAATAAACAAATAAATAAATTGTTGCCATTTTGGCCAAAAATTCAGTCCTAGTGTCCCTTAAGTATGGAAGTCAGCGGACAGTAACTGAGTAAGTGAATCATTTAGTAAGTCAATACTGGTACAAATTTACCACTGCAGAAGGGACTGATTCTAAAAGCATTACGTTTAGCCTAATTCTTATTTTAAAATCCTTAACTAAAGAGACTATTGAGAGGCAATTGAATAAGCTGATAACACTGGACAACAAATTTAAACTTTGTTTCTGTCCTTTATATGTAATTTTACCTAATTGAGAGGTGCTGAGTTCATTTCTGAAAACAAACATTTTTTAACATAATTATACCATTTTTATGGTACACGCACTTCACTTATTTACACAAATTTGTTACACTAGTACATAAAGCAACCTTTGTTTGGCCAAAATTCATAAATTAAAATGTCTTTTTTTTTCTTTTACGTTAGTAGACACCTTCTGCAATCTCTCTGATAAGTGACCAGCAATATTCAGCCAGTATACTTGTGGTTTTTTTTTTTTTTTTTTTTTTTTGGAAAGAAGTCCAGGTGGTTGTCAGGAAAGTGTACTTTCAGTGACATGTTACATCCCAAAAGGTGAAAGTAGTGCTACATTTCACTAGCAATAACTTTTTATTTTGGAGAAACGGTACGTGCTGGACAAAAACTAACTGCAGATTCGTTTTTGCGATCACACAATACATCAAACTGTGAAATGAAAATGGTAGGGGAAGCAGAAGCACTCGGATATAACCTACCGCACACATCTTATCTGCCATGAATTTCGTAGAATGTTCTAGGGATCAAACTCTTTTCTTTTTTGATGAGAATACTTCAACTGGCAGTACTACAGCTGGACTGCAATAGTAAAAGCAGATTATAGTTACGGCCGTGAATTCTAAGATGATGACAGTGTATCGTAAGTTACGACTTTCATAAGTTACAATTTCTTATGATTCTTGGCGCCCTACTAAGAATTTCTGCAGAATTAATTCCAAGAGCCGTACACTGAAAGCCCTCCGTCTAGCTCGGCACACATGATTCAGATGCAAATGGAAGTCTATTTGGCAGTTTTATGTCTTTATATTTCCATTCTTGATTACACTGTAATTAATGTAAACTCTGGACCCATAAAGACAGACTTTTAAAGCCACGTCTTTTATGCGACGGAGAGATCATTACATTAAAATCTACGAAACGAGCGACTGTCGGAACTTTTGCTTGGAGAGCTATCGCGCATGTGCAATGAAGGATCTTTGTAACAAAAAAGAAACACACAAGAAATGTGAGACCAGATCCTTTTACTTGGCAGACGGAGTTACACGAGACCGGACAGACATTTTGATTTTTATCGCCTTTCTTAGGCATTACACAGCAGCTCCTGGACGTCTTGTGCTGTTGCTAGGATACACACGCTGTGTTCTTCCACACTAACAAAATGCTATCTACGACAATAGTTCCTGCAAAAACAACGCATTTCAGCACCAATAATAAAAAATATGAAACGGTACAGACCGATTATTTAGTCGTGACAGCTTATCATCATCATCATCATCATCATCATCATCATCATCATCATCGGCACCACAGCCCTTGGTGGGCCTGGGCCTCCCTTAGTAATTGTCGCCATCCGTCTCTATCTTGTGTAGCAGCCTTCCAATTCTTGCACCCCAACTTTCTGGCATCCTCTTCCACTCCACCAATCCACCGCAAGTGCGGTCGACCTTGTCTTCTCTGACCTCCCGGATTTGTTATTACAATTTTTTTACAAGGTTCACTTAGGTCCATGCGTATTACATGTCCTGCCCACCTCAATCTGCTTGTTTTAACTGTACTGATTATATTTTGCTCTCCTAGAAGTCTATATAATTCATAGTTGCATCCCCTCCTCCAGAGACCTTCCTCAAATGTTGGACCATAGATCCTTCGCAGAATCTTTCTTTCGAAAATCTCCAAGTCGTGACAGCTCAGCGACGCGAAAGAGGGGAAGTAGTAGGAGTAGTGGGGAGAGCTCCGGAGTTGAGATAAGGGAGAGCGGTCGGTAAAGGAATGCAGTACAGCTTAAGTGTACTGGAAACAACGCTATACCGCATGCGTGACATCCGATCGCTCTGACTGCAGGCGACAGACCAACCTGAACATCCCTTAACTTAATAGACTGGCCTGACCCAGGCGCACATTGTCAGCGACTGTCCGGACTAAATAATCGTCTGTACCGGTTTGTTTAAGTACATTATACCTGATATGGTGAACGGGAGGCTTATTGTAAGGTTTCGTAACAAGTTGTTTTTACGGTGATGGGTTAGCCCTTCGCCCAACCCCCAAGTTGGAGGACCACATCTTATCGGCTGTCCACGACTGCTTATTCAATATATTCGCAGCCGCCTCATCTATACGCAACCTGAGGACGCGCCGTTTTGATAGGGACCCACAATACAATGAAGAAAGTTACACAACGCAGAACTGCACGCATTGTATTCTTCACCTGACATAATTAGGAACATTAAATCCAGACGTTTGAGATGGCTAGGGAATGTAGCACGTATGAGCGAACCCAGAAATGAATACAGAGTGTTAGTTGGGAGACCGGAGGGGAAAAATGACCTTTGGGGAGGCCGAGACGTAGATGGGAAGATAATATTAAAATGGATTTGAGGGAGGTTGGATATGATGATAGAGACTGGATTAATCTTGCACACGATAGGGACCGATGGCGGGCTTATGTGAGGGCGGCAATGAACCTCCGGGTTCCTTAAAAGCCATTTGTGAGTTGTAAGTATGGTGAACGGGAAGAAAGTTCGTGACAGAAGAATACATTAAGATATATAGATCATAATTATGCGGAGACTAAGAGGAAGGCAGAAAATAGGAAATATTGGAGAATGCTGAGTTTGCAGTGAAAGACCTGCCCTTGTGCAGAAAACTATGAATGAATGAATAGCTCCTATGTCAACAAAGCACCGATAATAACACGATAACGCAAAGAAAAATATGAATAATCGGAATAAACTGGCCTGGTATCTTTTTTAGTCTTATTAACACAAAAACAAGACATTACAGTTCACCCTGGCTCCATCCTATCTGATTGATTGAAGTTTTCCACACAATAGTCATGGAAATATTGGGTATATGCATCATCATCATTATCGTCATCATCTTCCAAACACATTTTTATTACTCCATGTGGCCTATTACGGACTCGATCCTTCTTTTTTGCAGGACGTCCTATTGACTTTTTCCCTGGCGGTAAGTAATGGATGATAATTTTATGGAATCCTGCTGTTATACATCCTGATGACATGCTTAACGATGCTGTATAAACTACTAGATCATTTAGCGTCGATGGAATTGGTGATAGCGAGATGGTATTTGACGAGATGAGGCCGAGGATTCGCCTTATGATTGGGAAAAACCGCGGAAAAAACCCAATCAGGTAATCAATACAAGCGGGAATCGAACACGCGCCCGAGCGCAACTTCGAATCGGCAGGCAACGGTCTTAACCGACTGAGCTACGCCGGTGGCTCCATGAGAACATTTCTTTCCCCGTAAGGACTCGAACAAGTGCTCATTTTATATCCTAGAACAAGGGATGACGCCTTAGAGTTAGACCATACAGTTACAGACGTTAAGTCCATTGAAACCATGTCCATATGACGTATGTCTTCTAATATTTTTGTCCACTTTCATTTATGTCCACATTTCATGTGCGTCCATTTTTTTGGGTCCATGACTGTTATGTCCACTTTTATTCAAGTCCACTTTTATTTAAGTCAATTGCTTTTGTACCACTGGAAGATATTCAGGCTGTTTTTGATACCCTTATAGGTAATATTGAGCCTGACGTAATAGATTTAGCATTGTAAATGGAAAGAACTTACATCCGAGAAACACTGCTCGAGGAAGAAGAAGAGCAATGCCACCTAGATTCGCACCTGAAATATGAAACACTTATAATCAGGTTCTGGCAGGACAACATCGAACAAGTGACATAGTCGAGGGATGGCACAACCGCTTTCAGAAACACATCGTCACACATCACGCGTTTTCTGGAAATTCATGGAATTTATCAAGAAAAACCAAAGGAATAAAGAAATTATAATAATCCAATTGTTTGGCGGGCATTTGAATGTGCGACACCCTATTAAAAGATCGTACCTACAAAATTTAAGTCGAGTAGAAGAGATTGTTCGGAATTACAACCACTACAACGAAGAAGGGCACATCAGAACTTACCTGAAAGTTATTAGTTATCATCTGAAGTTGTATGAAGATGAACAGGCAGAAGAGATTGAGTAGGGAATTGAAGTAAATTTGTAGATGGACATAATGTATTGTACAATCATGTAGTGGACGTAAAAATGTGGACATAAAATTTGTGCAAATGAACTAAAATAAAGTGGACATATATTTATGGACATAGTGTAATGGACTTTTATGTATGGACATAATAAAATGGACATTAAAATTGTGGACATCATAAAAAAGGACCTAACGTCTGTGTTTCAAAGTATAAAAGAAAATCTTTACTTTGCTGTCAGGAATCGAACTCAGGTTCACTGGACTTGTAGCTGGGAATGCTACCACGGGAGTCACAGCGGAAGAACAGATAATAGAAGGAAATAACGGAAATACAAAGGTAGTGCACAACTGCAATAAATAAAATTGTAGTTCTTCGAATCGCGCAGTGCCGAAGGACATTGCATCAACCTCCGCACGTTGATAATCCGATGCTCTCTTGTCAGTTCGTTGTCTCGGCGAAGTAAACAAGTGCCGGCACTTTACTATATTACAGACACGACCTTGACTGTAGAGGCTTTTAGACTATGCAGCGCTCCTCACTCCGCAGATAAATACTCGTGAGTAATATGTGGCTCGCAGGTCGACGCCAGTCTTCACACAAGAACTGTTTACGCGGACATAGTTAAATCTCCACGGCAAATAGACAAACATAAAAAATTAGCTTCCCTGCTAATTGTAACAAATAAGAACCTACTTTGAATACTGGATTAAGAAACAACGGTACACGCAGTCTCGGTAATTATGTCCCACCCTTCCATCTTTCTTTCACTCAATTAGGTACAGCTTAAACAGTAAAATTTTGGAAATATTCAGCATTTGTTCCTCCATTACTGTATCTTGTAAAATAACGAAAATTAGTATGTGTAAAACACTTTCCTTCTGCTATATGAAAAAAAAAAAATATATATATATATATATATATATATATATATATTTACGATTTAACAAAAATTATTTACATTTTTTCTTTTTTCAAAATTCAGTTCACTGTGCAGTGATGAGTTTCCCACATAACTAAAAAACTATCCAACATTCTGTGATGAAATTTTTTTGTACGTATTTATGCATATCATATCTATAATATGATACAAAATCACTTCTCTACCTTTGATAGATTGTCTGATAAAAAATAATTAATTAAAAATGGTCAAATATTAGTATTTTCTTCTAACAATCACTTCTCTACCTTTGATAGATTGTCTGATAAAACATAAATTAATTTAAAAAATGGTCAAATATTAGTATTTTCTTCTAACAATCACTTCTCTACCTTTGATAGATTGTCTGATAAAAAATAAATTCATTAAAAAGGTCAAATATTAATATTTTCTTCTAACAATCACTTCTCTACCTTTGATAGATTGTCTGATAAAACATAAATTAATTTAAAAAATGGTCAAATATTAGTATTTTCTTCTAACAACCACTTCTCTACCTTTGATAGATTGTCTGATAAAAAATAAATTCATTAAAAAGGTCAAATATTAGTATTTTCTCCTAACAATCACTTCTCTATCTTTGATAGATTGTCTGATAAAAAAATAATTAATTATAAAATGGTCAAATATTAGTATTTTCTTCTAACAATCACTTCTCTACCTTTGATAGATGTCTGAGAAAAAATAAATTCATTAAAAAATGGTCAAATATTATTATTTTCTTCTAACACAAAAAAAAATATTATTTATTAAGGGATGTAATTGAAAGAGCATGATATCGAACCACCATTGCACAGTGAACTACCACCATTATGAATTTTGAAAAAAAAAAAATAACTTTTAGATCATAAAAATATGTTTTTCATATAGCAGAAGGACGGCGTTTTACACATAGGTCTACCAATTTTCATTATTGTGCAAGATACAACAATGGAGGAAAAAATGTAGAATATTTCCAAAAATTTTACTGGTGTAAGCTGTACCTAACCCCTTAAAGGCAGTTTCGGTCGGTTTCTGCACGGCACTAGAACTTCTACAAAGTTACGAAGTTCCATTATAACAAATAAAGATAGCCGGTGGGGGTTTTCGGAGCAGAGGGTGTTGCGAACAGATTGTAGATAGCGACATAGGAGGAAGGAATTCGTATAACTGAATATGGTAACTTAAAAGCCATGATGCTGTCACAACAAATTTACACATAAGCTTATGATGAAGAAATTGTGATACCGCACCTAATAGCATTGGACTCTAAACTTTTAATAGGCTCTCCTGTGATAATTTACCTTTGTAACTTTCCAAGAATATCACTTTTGTTGACTTCGTACAAAATTTTATTGAATGTTCTTTTGACAAGATTAACTCCATATGTATGTAGATGAAATTATTGGGGATCATCAATGTGGTTTTAAGCGTACTAGATCGACTACTGATCAGATTTTTTGTATTCGACAGATATTTGAGAAAAAATGGGAGTATACGGGTACAGTACATCAGTTATTCACAGATTTCAAAAAGGCATATGACTCGGTTAAGAGGGAAGTTTTATAAGATATTCTTATTGAATTTGGTATTCCCAAGAAACCAGTTCGATTAATTAAAATGTGTCTTAGTGAAATGTACGTATTGGCCAGTTTCTCCCGGATGATTCTCTAATTCACTGCGAGCTAAAGCTAGGAGATGTACTATCACCTTTACTTTTTTACTTTGCTCTAGAATATGCCATTAGGAAAGTCCAGAATAACAGAGATGGTTTGGAATTGAACAGGTTACATTAGCTACTTATATATGCGAATGACGTGTATATGTAAGGAGAAAATCCACAAACTATTAGGGAAAACAAGGGAATTTTATTTGAAGTAAAGAAATAGGTTTGGAAGTAACTCCCAAAAAGACAAAGTATATGATTATGTCTCGTGATCAGAATATTGTACGAAATGGAAATATAAAAATTGGAAATTTATCCTTTGATGATGTGGA
Organism: Periplaneta americana; assembly: GCF_040183065.1. NCBI lineage: Eukaryota > Metazoa > Arthropoda > Insecta > Blattodea > Blattidae > Periplaneta > Periplaneta americana. The sequence goes on from NC_091122.1 coordinate 30,971,978, forward strand.
AAAATTTAAATATCTTGGAGCAAGGGTAACAAAATATAAATGATACTTGGGAGGAAATGCCTATTATTATTCGGTTGAGAAGCCTTTGTAATCCAATCTGCTCTCTAAAAACCTGAAAGTTAGGATTTATAAAACAGTTATATTATACCGATTGTTCTGTATGGTTGTGAAACTTGGACTCTCATCTTGAGATAGAATAGAGGTTAAGGGTGTTTGATAATAAGGTGCTTAGGAAAATATTTGGGGCTAAGAGGGATCAAGTTATAGGAGAATGGAGGAAATTACGCAGTGCAAAACTGCACGCATTGCATTCTTCAGCTGACGTAATTAGGAACATTAAATTCAGATGTCTGAGATGGATAGGACATGTAGCACGTATGGGCGAATCCAGAAATGCATATAGAGTGTTAGTTGGAAGGCTGTAAGAAAAAAAACCTCTGGGGAGGCCGAGACGTAAATGGGAGGGTAATATTAAAATGGAAGTGGGATATGATAGTAGAGACTGGATTAATCTTGCTCAGGCTAGGGACGATGGCGGGCTTATGTGAGGGCGGCAATGAACCTCCGAGTTTCTTAAAGCCGTAGATAAGTAAGCTTAGGATTACATTACTCACATCCCTTCAATCGATTAACTAATCAAATCAGCGTCATATGCATGTGACCCAAGCCCTTATCTTGTATTGCACTCATCACGACAGGGGAATGCGTCGCTCTGGTGTGAACAGCGCTTGTCCAAAGCAGTACTTGCAGTGTACTCTAATCAAGAGAGAGCAGGCCTTGCCAGGGCGTCTGAGCGCGGTAGTCTAATTCCGACACTTTACTACATCGCTTTATAGGGGGCACTAAAACGAGGCAGCCATTCCGAGTCGCAGCATAAAAAAAACACACATCTCTCTCATTTTGGAAACTTCCCATAATAAAAAGAGGTGGTAATTTTCTTCTTCTGATATCCTGTCTGCCATTACAGAACATGCTCAACTACAGTTCATGAGCACCGTCGCTCACGTGGCGGCCAAAAACACGTTTCCAGGGGTGCGAAAAATTACTGAACATATCTTTTGTGCAAAAATATGAGAACCTTTCCTATTGTCTCTAATTAGTACGGCACATCTTCAATATGATATGAAGCAACGATTTTATGACACCGTTTCTAACGTTATAATTCCACTTCTATTGTACCCTTTCATGGCATTGTGTGGACAATAAAAATGCGGTGTTCTAGCATAGGATAGGATAGGCTCGGATATGATAGGATAGGATAGGATACGATAGGATAGCACAACATAAATAGGAGAGGTTTCGATACATGGATATAATAGAACAGGATAGGATAGGATAGGATAGGATAGGATAGGATAGGATAGGATAGGATAGGATAGGTTTCGATACATAGGAAAGAACAGAACAGTTTAGGGTAGAGTAGGGTAGGATGGGATAGGATACGATAGGCTAGGTTAGGCTAGAGTAGGGTAAGGTAGGGTGGAATAGGATAGGATATCACAAGATGAATAGGAGAGGTTTCGATACATAGGATAGAACAGGTTAGGTAAAATAGGGTAAGATAGGATAGGATAGGATAAGAAGTTAGATAGCACAAGATGAATAGGAAACATAGGCGGAGTTAGGGGGAAGGCATGGGAACCCTGCCCCCCCCCCAAGACTTGCCAGAACTCTTATTTTTTATATTAACGTTAGAAAATATGAACCTCCGGGTTCCTTAAAAGCCAGTAAGTAAGTAAGTAAGTAAGTTAGAAAATATTGAATTCAAAAGATCTTTTTTTGCTTTTGTTTATAATAAAGTTTCTGTGCTTAAATTGACGATTTAATGTCTTCAGATCATGTGTCTGGACTATAATATTTATTTTAAATTTCTAACTATAAGAATTTCTATACCTCATTTGAGGAATGGAAACACTGTAATGTTTCTTTTGTAACAGCTTGCACTCATGCGTTAGAAGTCTGCAGGTGTTCAGGCCGCCACTTGGAGAAATATGAATAACATACTGCACAACAATGCAGAAAAAAAAAAGTGATCCCGGCATGATGTGTAAACTTAAAGACGAGATTAAATAAAATAATTAGGGCCGTATTCATAAACCAGTGTTAGCGATAGGATACTAGTAACCAGTGGATAGCCGGGGCTAGCTTAGTACGCTCGTAGCGCGTGCTGCGAAATGTCTATGAATACCAGCCTTAGAGTTTACATTTCATACGATATCTTCAGGAAGGTAAGCTTTATATAAAAAAGTTTTTGTTAGCACTGTTGGATAGTTTTATTGATGTATGCATGTGTTTCTGTACGAGAAAGAAAAAGAGGGAGATTGTTTTAAGTTATGCACTATTATAATTTGTAGTAGACCTACAGTTCAAGCCCTACATAATTCGGATCGAAATATCGCGGATATGGATGTAACACTGTAAGAAACATGCCCCCCGACATATTCCGATATACTGTACCACGGTCAAGCTATAACGGGGGGATGAGGTAAATGATGTCCCCCATAACCCCGTTATATGGAGATTCTATGGTTTTGCTTTGCCCCCCCCCCTACCAAGGAAACGGTTCTCTCGTCGTGATAGAATAGAACAGGTTAGGGTAGAGTAGGGTAGGGTAGGGTAGTATAGGATAGGATAGGATAGGATAGGATAGGATAGGATAGGATAGGATAGGATAGCACATGATGGATAGGATACACAGACAGACACAGTCACAGACAGGCAGGTGAAAGAAATAGAAGAATTCCGAGGAAACAAACTTTCACTCTTTGATCTTCGCTATGATACTGAGCTACCGGAAGGAAAATTATTTTAGTTTGTCTTCTCTTCCGATAATGATGACAATTAATTGAGATATTGTGTAACCGTGGGAAGAAATCGAAAGTACCTGCCCAACAATATTTTTTTGCACCACGAATTCCAGCTGGACTCGCAGAAATCTGATTGATCGACGAATATCGGAAGTGGAAGCCGATGTATAGACTGAACGTTAATGAAAATTGAAGGGCGAAACAATAGACCAAACCTGATAATATCGATTTTTATAAAGAACCTTCAAACACCTACTTTCCTGAAGGGAAGTCTCGAAATAACAAGCTGGTCCTTCACGGCAATTGTATGTGCTTTCAGAACTTCGTTCTCTGGAAGTGTCAAGAGGACTGTCATGCTTTTGTGTTATAACAAGAAGTGAAAAAAAAAGTCTTTCAATGAAAATAGAAATTTCTGTACAACAGGAGCGGCAGTCGTTAGAAAACAATAGCAGTTTTGCAAGGTGCTAAGAATGCACCTTAAAAAAAACAGAAGTTAGAAATAAGAAGTATCCCATGCTCGAAACAAACTCACGTTTTGGAACAGCTCCAGACATGCCACGTGTTATATGACGTGTAAAAGTTACAGCCTGTAGTTGTCCATTACCTGTAACAAGAAAAGAGAGAAGTAAAGTTTTAATCCCCTAGAGGTGAATATTCCAATAAAAACCTTTTCAATTTTCGAAATTAAACAATAATTACATCTCTGTCTGTTCTCTTTCAGCCTCTGCTTTATTACAGCTTCAAGGGAAAACAGTCTTTTTATTGCCAATTTCCTAATTTACTTTCTGGCTGCTATATCCAATTTGTTTCGTGGAGAATGTGTTCAATAATTTCTGCAGCCTCATCCACAAAAAGCTAACGGGGCCCTCCGCTACTTTAATAATGGTTCACAGCAAGATGCGGGGCAGATTATGACATCCAATAACAGATAACAGATCTACGGAACAGCCTGTAATTGGTACAGGGTCGTCTTCTTCGGCCACGGCAAAGAAATTTATGAATCTGAAAGGGCACACAAATTCTCATACAAGGCCAGCACCCAACTCAATATTGAAAAACGGTATGCACAGAATGAATTTGCACCGTGCAAGACTTTGAGCTGATGTCTCATTTGCCAGTATTCATTAGTCGTCGCTCGCAAATGGTTAACGTTGGTAAGTCAAAGAGTTTACTGTACCTCAAACACTCGCAGATCTTCCTTTCAACACTGGCTGCTTATTTTGTTTATTACAAGTCATCCGACAAAGCGTCACGCTTCTAAGTTGAAGATAAGACGTGACGGCTGACTCAACTTCTCCCTCATCTGATCCAGAAGGCTCTTGACTGTACAATTGGCTGGGCGAGTAAGAAGTATTAAGTAAAATAATAAATACGCGGTGAACGGTGTAAACGACAACTATCCTACTACAAGACGTTAACCATTTGAGCCCGACGATAATAAGGCAAGCACAGATATGTAATGTATTGTTATTTTTTTATTTTTAATGTACCGAAGTACATATGGTGTTTCCATGCAGATATTCTGCGTCATCGTACGATGAAAGAGTAGTGGAACGGAGAAAAATTCTCTCCGGCACCGGGATTTGAACCCATGCTGATGCTTTATCCACTAAGCCACACCGGATTCCCATCCCGTTATCGGATCGAATCCTCTCGGTTTAAGTTCCACCTCTTGGGTTCCCTCTAGTGGCCGCCCTCTGCACTACGTCATAGATGTCCACATATGTGCGGAGGTGCACTCGTTATGACTAGTAGGCCGGGATCTGACGGATATGTAGGCCAAGCTGAAAATACTGAACAAATATGAATCGAGAGAATAGTGATTAAAAATGTTAAATATATGTGTCCATAAATATGTTTAATAATAATATCTACTACTAATTCCACAATTTGGAACATTTGGCCGTCATCTATGGCAGATCACTATACCTGGTAAGGTTTATCTTGTCTCAGCAATAAAACCAAGTCCCTTCAAATGAGGGTGGAGATTATAGGAGGGTTGTAAATTTTCAGGATACCTTTCAAAACCTTGTTATTGTACAGGCTGCCGGAACTCAGTTTCTTGAAAAACAAGCTCAGTGACGGAACTACACAGTACGAAGAGAGATATTTTGTTATTTTATTTTGCGCTACACAATGTATCAACTAGTCCCTTCCGCCACTGGATGGATGGAAGGCATCGCTCCACTCCCCCATTTCCATAACAATACAGACGAAGTAATACATATCTCCTTTTTCTCTCTCTTTTCACAGTGAGACAAGATACATCACACAGCCTTTAGCATCCAGAATACAAAGCAGAGGTTAACTTAAAATAAATACAGTATAATAATAATAATAATAATAATAATAATAATAATAATACTGGTAACGGTTCTATTTAGCCTGGCTGAGTTTAAGGCCATAGGACCTCCTCTAACATTCAATCTGGAATGTAACTTTGATACAGAGAACATTGCAAATATATGCTACCAGATATTATAGTACACAAATTGAAACAAATGATCATAATACAACGTAAACATACAGAAACAACCCTGCAGATTTTTATGCTCTGCAATTTTTATTCTCCCTCAATAGATATTTGGAAAAATAATGACATAATGAAGTCTCAATTTATTTCCTATCAGATCTGAATGGCTGCGCGGCACATCTACTGACGAAACAGTAACCGGATCACAAGTCATATTGCAATGTAAGTTACAACTTGACAGCTACTGCCAAGAGCAACATAAGATCATTAACGAGTTCAAACATAAAAAGACGAAGTTGGCAAATTGCCTCAAGTTCTGTAAATATTAAGAAAAATTATCGATTTCTCGGCTGCATAAATTGTCTTGATCATTTTGCGTCCCAGAACTGGCAGTGCAATGATTTATACAGGGGAAGAAAGCGGTCGTGGCCTGTTTCGAGATACTGACATGAAACATGATTAGAGAGATTAAGGAAAACCAGTAATACAACTTATCAGTGTGTCCCGACATGAAATCGTGATAAGAGCCATCAACGTGTAACTTTTACTAGAGTTTAGTGTTCTTTTACTATTTAGGTGTCAAAAAAATCGTAACTCGGCAACTATTTGAGATACAACCGTCAATTTTTCAACAAAATATAAACTATACGTACTTCATTTTAATTATGTTTAAAATCATTCACATGTTTCAAAATATAGGAACAATCTCCAAAAGACTGAAATGTAGTGGCATGCAGAGGTCTGCATCGGACGTTTTCGCTCGAGCGCCAAGTAGTTCATAGCATCATCCGATAGGTAGCGCACATGCATGATGGGTAAAATTGTCACGAGCGATAAATTCTCGAACGGTATAAGCCGAGCGTTAGACATTCGTTCTTGTTACAGTGATGAATTGTGTAGTAACATCATAGATGTTTATCATTTCAAAACTTTGCAGTGTTTAACTAACCTCTTCATAGTACAACTACAAAACTTGCTTTAAAATGTAATATAAATGTTGCAGGTAAATGTTCCCCCCCCCCCCCACACAGGAGTGATTTTGTTTTTGCCACATCTGATAGATATTATTGGATGTAAATGCAATTATTATAAACGGAGAACACAATCACGATAATGCAAGAACTGTATCAAGTTTTCTAGCAATAATAATAATAATAATAATAATAATAATAATAATAATAGGCCCTAATAATAATAATAATAATAATAATAATAATAATAATAATAATCTCTAATAATTAGTGTATCAATCTTTGCGTCTGTAACAGTTGTGCAGCATGATTATTCGTTTTATTATATTTTCCGTGACGTTATCTCTGTACTAATATTGTTATTAATCTACTGCTATATCAATAATATTTTGTAAAACGTTTCTACATTGTCGCAATATATAGGCGGAACACTATGTATGGACCTATCATTATATATGTGGTAAATCAAATGTTGAATAATTATTAATTAGCAATAATAACTGTATAATATATCGAAGTTTTTCATACTATTTTATTTATAACTTCATGTTCCTGTTTTGGTACGATGCATTGACTGTTCCATTAAACGTTTGTCATAAACGCAGAAAATAAAGCCTTATTTTTACCTTGTGAGCAAAACATATGTGTATCTTATCTGTCGTCTTCCATACAAGATAAGACATGTCGGTGAGATGACCTAGTACTGTGCTTCTATTTATTACATGCGTATCACGACCGATCGTATCTCACTCGAGGGTGCGACACTCGACCGAATTCAAGCGAGCGATTTAACTCCAATGCAGCACTCTGGTGGCATGCCTAAGTACGTATATATAGGCCTACTTATACTTTTATGCAGATGGAATAGTGTGTTAGGAAAACGGAACTAGTCTGAATAAAATCAATTTCATACGTTCTTTTTGCTGCTCAAATCTCGTGGAACGAACATAGGCTCTTTTGCTGAGAAATCGTACGTTAATCAAGGAACGGTTCGCCAAAATTTGGTAGTAAAATAGATTGAACGCTCTGTAGCTCCTCCGTTGGCTTCTTTGTTCTCTTCGTGATCACTGTGGCCCGTTTCCATAGCGACGCGTAATCCAATCCTCTCACAATGAATCGAATCATGCAGAGCTCATTGTCCCTAAATGAGGTCCCCGAAAGGGTAATACCGAAATTCCATCGTGTCTTCTTTTATTGCTACGAGCACGACCTTCGTATTAGAGATCAAATGAATTGAGAAGTCCGATCTTATATCCCAGTTTCTATGCACATTTTCTCGATTAACTTACTCGAATCACTTACTTCAGTACTTGATCTCGATTCTAATCTTACAAATATGTAAGACGTTTTACTGTTCTACTCAAGTATTCTGGATTCATTCTCTCGATCACCAAGCGCAGAATGCTGAGATATTTGACGCAGAATTACGTATTTCTCCTTAATAGATATGAGAGGTGGAAACTTGGGAATTGACCTTCTCCTGTTCTCTTTATATTCCTGTTGTCCTCCTTGTCTTCCCCTTGTTTCCTTGTATTCACTTTGTTCTCCTTTTATTCTCACTGTCTTCCTTCAATTTCCCTTATTCTCTTTGTTTCCCTCTCGTTCTCCTTGCGTTCTCGTTTGTCTTTTGTATTACCCTTGTTCTCTGAATTCCCCCTCTTCTCTTTATTATCTCCTTATCTCCTTGTATCCCCGTTGTTCACCTTTTATTACGGTTGTTCCCCCTTGTATTCCCGTTGTTTCGCTTGTATTCCCATTATTCACTTTTTATTACCGTTGTTCCCCTTGAATTTCTGTTGTTCCATTCCATTTCCATTGTCCATCTTTTATTACCGTTGTTCATAATGTATTACCGTTGTTCCCCTTGTATTCCCGTTGTTCACCTTTTATTACCGTTGTTCCCGTTGTTCACTTTTTATTGGCTAAGACCACACCGCACACGAGCCTTGCTCTTACGGTAGTGGCTAGAAACATTTTTGTTTTATAAAATTAATTTTCACTTACTAGCTAGGTAGTTAAATAAATTAATTAAATTACCATTGTTCACCTGTTATTACCGTTATTCCCGTTGATCCACTTGTATTACCGTTTCTCACTTTTTATTACCGTTGTTCCCCTTGTATTCCCGTTGTTCATCTTTTATTACCGTTATACCCGTTGTTCACTTTTTATTACCGTTGTTCCCCTTGTATTCCCGTTGTTCATCTTTTATTACCGTTATACCCGTTGTTCACTTTTTATTACCGTTGTTCCCCTTGTATTCCCGTTGTTCATCTTTTATTACCGTTATACCCGTTGTTCACCTTTTATTACCGTTGTTCCCCTTGTATTCCCGTTGTTCATCTTTTATTACCGTTATACCCGTTGTTCACCTTTTATTACCGTTGTTCCCCTTGTATTCCCGTTGTTCATCTTTTATTACCGTTATACACGTTGTTCACTTTTTATTACCGTTGTTCCCCTTGTATTCCCGTTGTTCATCTTTTATTACCGTTATACCCGTTGTTCACCTTTTATTTCCGTTGTTCAGCTTTTATTACCGTTATACCCGTTGATCCCCTTGTATTACCCTTGTTCACTTTTTATTACCGTTGTTCCCCTTGTATTCCCGTTCATCTTTTATTACCGTTATACCCGTTGTACCCCTTGTATTCCCGTTTTTCACCTTTTATTTCCGTTGTTCTCCTTGTATTATCATTGTCCCTCTTGTATTCCCGTTGTTCCTCTTGTATTACCGTTGTTTCGTTTGTATTACCGTTGTTTCTCTGGCATTCCCCTTGTTCGCCCTATATTTTCCGTGTTCTCCTTGCCCCTTGCTCTTTTATATTTCTCTTATTCTCCTTGTTTTCCCTTCGTTTTCTTGTATTCCCCTTGTCTCCTTTTTTTTAAAACATGAAACTTCTCCTCCATCTACAAAATGTATAGAACAAGAACCACATATCGAGCGAGCAGGGTCAGACGGTAGCGTTTGAGACTCGAATTTGAGAGGTTCCGGGTTCAAACCCCGTGGCCGATTAATCTGACGGAGGTTTTTCAAAGTTTCCCTTAGTCACAAGGCAAATCCAGGATTGTGAAATTTACATGCTATGATTCATCACCGCCTCAATCATAAACAGTAATCAAAATCTATAATCAGTCTCATGAACACAACCCATCTATAACACACAACAGAAAAAGAAACTCAACAATAGCGAAAACAGTCTAATGATACACCCACAGGTCCTAAACACGCGATACGACCATAGATGTTAAAGGGTGCATAAATTAACTTAAAAAAAAAACATATACTTTTCATATCATCGTCCTATTCTTGCCGTGTATGATTCTATTGAATCTATAAATTGCCGTGATGTGTTGCCTAATAGATGATAATTGTATACATAATCTCGTTTCATTTCTGTCATCTTCCATATGCAGTTATACCTAAATATAAGTATATACTAGAGATGAACAACGATCGAGAAAGCGAGACTAACAGCCAAGCCAAAAACCCGCACGACAATGTTGTATTACGTCACGTCCTTGACCTAAAGACTAGTTGTGAGTGTTCCGAGACTCGGGATTTATCACTCCCGAAGTCCCGAAGTGAAGCAGCCTTGAGTCGTTACAGTTGTTTATACCTGACTGAACTTTTATCTACTTTGGCAACTGTTATATATGTATAAACAATCAAGTAGCCTATTTGAAACATCATCTCTGTCTTTGAGCGTATAATAATCCGTTCTCCATTCTTTATTTAATTACTAGGACCTTATTAAAAGCCTAGGAATTTTCTTTTGATATGTTTAAGATCAAGTGTGCAATCTGAAGTAAAAAGATATTAATGTTATGTTTTGTTTCACGTTTCTTAGAAATGCAAATTTATTTGAGAATTGTTTTTTTTTATATTTATATAACCATACGTAATATCATACAACAGAACTAGAACATTTTGATAACTAAGATATTGTTCTGTTTTGTGTTTTTGTCTCATTTAAACAATTATAATGTTATTTATTTCAATGTATGTTATTCAAAGTTACGAAATCCTTCCACGCTGACCAAATGCTATTTCGAGAATGATGAGCGAGACTCGGAGCGCACGAGAATGACGAGACAAGACGAGACTCGAAAGACAAATGCAACGAACACAGCGAGCGAGAGCGGCAGTTAGTTTTGTTCATCTCTAGTATATACTATAGTAAATCTACGCATTCTTGACGGGTGATTGCACACACATGTAATTAGTAAATACATGCACCAGTTGATTTTTATTCCGTCATTTCGCCAAGGCAATTCCAGAAACAAATAACCAATTCAAAAGGAAGTTTTGCAACAAAACTTTCATCATAATCATTACCATCACCATCATGAGGTGCAATTTCTAACAGATCATATTGCAGATTAGTTGTGGGCAACTAGAGTGTAGGTCAATTACAGTGCAGATATGAACTTTCACGTACCGATTCAGAGCCAGGGGTTGAAAGAGAGTTCAAACAGCAGTAGAGTCATGCGCAATTCGTGTATGTCCATAAGAATTAAGATACCTGGGAAGAGGATTTACGCCAGGAAAGACACGCCCCACCACCACAAGACCTCCCGCTGCACCTTGTATATTAGATTAGTCAGTCATACAGATTCATGCTAACGCCACATCTTTCTTGACCTCTCACATCTATTTACAAGTTTAATATCTGTGAAAGTAGCTAAGTACAGGCTGCCTCGTATCAGAAGTGCACAGATACGGGAGAAAGTGTAACCAGAAGGGTATCATTTCGTTCTCAGATCACACCATCTCTCACGCCTGTTTGACTTGTCTGTCTGTAATGACGAATGTGACTTATATCTTAATTCCGCGTGCCTTTGCATGTCAGGTTTTCGTTCTGCACAAACCGTGCAATGTAACTGACTCACAAGAAATTTTCTCATAACATATTTTACGTCGTAAGTTTAGACCGAGAACTTGCATGAAAATACATGTTTTTATTGATACATCATACTTAACAAGTACTCATTTATTTGGTTGTGTTGTAAAATTAGGTGTTTTATTTTATGTTTTATTATTATTGTGTTAAATTGTATTGTGTATTCTTATTGTATTGTGTATAAAATTGTATATGTGTTGTAAATTGTATTATGTATTGTAAATTTTATTGTGTATTGTTTATCATTTTATTGTGTATTGTTAATATTGTATATACCACTGCCACCGGGTGCTTGCCCACTTGCAGTGTAAATAAATACATACATACAAACTTAAAAAGAAATGAAGACATTACAGCAGAATTAAATTCTGAATCAATTCAATGCAACAGTCATTCATTCACAAGGAATCTACAAGATCTGGATTCATAAGTGATCCCACTGTGCGTTCGAAACGAATGAGGAACAGCCAGCAGAAGTGGATAAGGAAAAAAGAATATCTACAATCCTACCAATCCCTATTATTTCTAAAAGTACCGGCTAAAGAGCTTGAAGTAATCGGACTACTGGTTGGAGCAAGAGGTACCGCTACTCTCTTCATGAAAGATGTGTTTAAAAGGCTTGGAATACCTACATCTATGATTCCGATTGCAACCTTAGCTGCAATGAAAGGATCAATTGCTCTCCTGAAGCATCACCTATATTCGTAATGAAACTAAGTTCATTAGCATTCTTTACTTTTCTGTAACACTTACCTAAGCATATTTCCACTAATCTAAAAATACATTTGCAGCTATGTACTTGTAGGAGTTTCATTGTCAAAATAAAATCAATGGTTTAATGAACTTGTAAACATTCATATGGTTAAGTACTCTTTGTCCCTTATGGCAGCTCACGAATGGTGAGAAGATTTCTAAATTTCAATGTTCTGCCCAAGGGCAGATCTTTCACTGCAAACTCATCATTCTCCAGGCTTTCCTATTTGTCTGCCTTCCTCTTTGTCTCCGCATATGATCCATATATCTTAATGTCGTCTATCATCTGATATCTTCTTCTGCCCCGAACTCTTCTCCCGTTCACCATCCTTCCAGTGATCCTTCAGTAGGCAGTTTCTTCTCAGCCAGTGACCCAGTCAATTCTTTTTCCTCTTTCTGATCAGTTTCAGCATCATTCTTTCTTCATCCACTCTTTCCAACACAGCTTCGTTTCTTATTCTGACTGTCCATTTCACACGCTCCACATTATTAGGCCTAATCGTAACTATAATGGAATGAATATATTTGTCTTTAAGCAATATACCATTTGGTGAGGAGGCACTTCACATTATTAGTATACAGTGCCATCTCCCCATTTTACAACGCCTCTCGTACAAGTCATTTAGGTCGTTACTTATTTTTAATTTATTATTGCAATATTCTTCCACTAGTCTTTACTTGTCCGTCATCAATTCTTCCACTACTTTACTTCTCACCCATTATTATACCAAAAATACTATACTCCTAATTCTTGAACCCCCTCCTGTATGGCACATTTCCCCTTAATTCACATCTGCAACTATTTGCACTTTTTACTGCTAACTTTTCCACATTGCTACTTTATTTTAGATCTTAGTTTTCTTTTCTCACGATTTATATCCCCTTCACACCATTTTCTTAAGTCATACTCCTTTTTCGCCTTGTTTTCCCCTCTTCCTTCATCACTGCTTCCTGAACTTGCATTACTCTACTTCTCGTCAGCCTCGATTTAGATCTTAGTTCTTTCACCCGCTTCGGAATTGCTCCCCTCTGATGTCTACTATTTCCATTTATAAGTGTAATTGTCTACATCATATATCCAGAACGCACAGCACAAGAATCCAAAAAAAAAAAAAAAAAAAAATCCACTGCACGTCGCACACAGTTTTGACGACAGGATAGACCGGTTGTGAACTACGCTTTGCTCCAGTCTTGAATTATTGTCGCCATTGTCGACGTCTGGCCTATTGTGGATACGGTTTTTGTTGATAATTTTTATATCAAAATGGTTGCAGACTTTTGTATCCATCGGTATTTTAAGTAACTTTAAAAATTAATTCGAAGATTATAATAATTTTCGGGTTATAAATACCTCATACCCAGAGTTCAACACCAGTATAGGCTACTGGCATCTACTTAACAAGAAACAGTCATGCATTCAAACAGACACAACAATAATTTCACTCATTCCTCCGAAAGAAGCAGCAGAACCCGGAGGCACGCAGACAGGGTGCAGTATATCCTTGAACGCACATTCTAAGGCGGGCCTCCCTTGCGCTCGAGAGTAATTTTAGCTATTGTTAATTTAAATGTCAAGTTTCGGTTACATGTGGACAGACGCGGTATTGTCTTCATTTGTTAGCAGATGTAAAGAGTGACGTTAACAAGGCCGGCTTCTCATGTTACGCGCCTGAATTTGCAATTTACGTCACCCACAGCAGATAGCGCTCTCGGGTTTCATAATGAACGCGTCTTAAGGAATCACGCGTCGTGTGGGCGAACTATTTTGAAGGCGTAATCGGCGAGGCCCAAACAGGTGCCTACTTGGACGTGTAGGATTTTCCTCAGTAAATTACTCTGTGAATGAAGTTTTGACATTTTAGTCTCTACGAATATGCAGGTAAGGTATGTTATATTATATCACTCCGGAGTTCTTCTGCTGGCAATCTCATAAGCTACTTATTTATTAAGAGATATAGGGTCGATTTCTAAAACACCGACGAAATCGTGGTTCCAAACCTCTGCTTAAATCGCGATCGAGGCCTGAATCCTTATGCAATTTCTAAAACAAAGTCGAGACACGGCTTGAGAAGAAACCGAGGTTCGTGGGTTTTATATATGGCAACGCAGCTTAGAATCGATTTTTATTCTTGTAAACAGTCGATATTAGAAACATATGAACATCGGGATTAATATGTGTGTATATATATATATATATATATATATATATATATATATATAATTTGAACTGGTAATGGAAATTACGGGAAAACGGCTGAACAGATTTTAATAAATGACCCCTCATTTTGAAGCTTGGATCTCAAAGGTTTTCAGAAAAATAGTAGTTTTCAATGAAATGTAAATTATTCAACATAATTTTCCTATTTTCCAAAATCCATCTGTCGTCAGTTTTGAGAATTAGCTAATTGCATTTCAGAATAAAACAAAACACACACACTACAGTAAACAATATTACACGAAGGCCATGATCTGCAAGAATGCTGACATATTTAGAGCTCAAATTAAATTGGTTATTAAAAACTTAACTTACTAAAAATAATTTACAGGTTCGATTCTGTGGTGTGTAATTTTATGGGTACTACTGTGTATTGGATATTAAAAACTACAAAACTTGAGGTGGTTTGATGGCATTATTACTATTAGAAATGAAATATTATTGTAGTTAATGCCATGATGTGACTATTTTTCATTAATTATACATATTAATGCTATATTGATGATATGAAAGTGAAACGTTTTGGGGTTAGGCCTATGTAAGTAGATGTAGAATATAACTTGAATTAGATTTTGATTTCTATATTTTACTGATTGGCGGCTATATAGCGTATATAGTATATGTTACTGAAAGCTATAAAACTTACGTAAGATAATAGTATTATTAAAAATCAAATATTTTATAGTTATTAATCAAGTGGAGCTGGGTCTTTTTCACATATTTAATGGCGGTGTGGTGTAGATATTTATATGCGTGGTTCTCTTCAGTATTGGCTCGAGGGAGAGTATCTTTCATTATTATGGAAGCAAATAACTTTCCGAATGTCTGGTATTCTTCATTGAAAATAAATCTGAAAAATGTTTATTTGAAAGTCTAATGAACTTAGTTTGCAGCATTTGCCACTAGTTTTTATTGAACTGCAGTAAGTCGCATTCTTTTGTTCTCAGCTAAAGTATTGTTATATTTACTAATTTACATAATATATGTGCGTTTAAAATACTAGCATTACTTAGTATTTATAGGGAACGGATTTTTAGGTACCAGAATGATATTTCCCAAATAACTAGCACAAATCAAGCGTTTATGTTGTAGTTTATCAATTGTTCCTAACTACTACCAACATTACTACCTGAAAACCCGGTTCTAAGGAATTAATAACCCAAATATTAACTGGATTAAAATTTCAATTGAAACTAAAATGTAGTACTGTATGGTTCTATTTTCACATATACTAGGCTAGTACTACGTGGAAAGCTCCAGTAGCATAAAACTTAACATAAGAAGACAAAATCACGTTTTCTTCATATTCTTGTAGGCCCACATCATTTTCGAGCATTAAATAAAATGTCCAAAACTACTGTAAAGACTAAGAATGAAGTTATATCGTCTTACAGACATAAAGATATAATAAAATTAATATAAAATATTATTATATCTGACTTCCCTCAAAGCAACAAGAAGGTGTAAAAAAATTGTTAACCCGCCGCCTTTTGCATTTCGTTGTAGATTACTATTTAGCATTCTTGTTAAATTTTGCGTTGATTCCTTTGAAAATCGAAATGTTCACCTGAAATTATCGTCGTAATATAGTTACAAAGGATTATTCCTGTCTCTCATCACTTTAATCCGGGAATTTAATACCCGTAAAGACAAATTTTCCTTTGACAATCATCCAGCTGATCTTCTACCTCCATCTTGTATACATGAAGCCGTGGTTTTAAACCTACTCCAGCCGTGGTCTCTCCTTCAGAGCATGGTTTCGAGCCATGGCTCAGAAAAATGAAAAAGACATCGTTTTATAAATCCAAACGCGGTTTAAAGCCATGGCCGTGGTCTAGTTCCCGTTTTAGAAATCGACCCACAGGGCCGATTTCTAAAACACGGACGAAACCGTGGTTCCAAACCTCGGCTTTTAAACCGCGATCGAGGTCTGAATCCTTATGCGATTTCTAAAACGAAGACGAGACGCGGTTTGAGAAGAAACCGAGGTTCGTGGTTTTATATATGGCAACGCAGCTAAGAATCGATTTTTATTCTTGTAAACAATCGATATTAGAAAGAAATTAACATCGGGATTAATATTTTCATTGAATTCCAGTAAGTCACATTCTTTTGTTCTCAGCTTAGGTATTGTTATATTTGCTAATTTAGAGAATATATGTGCGTTTAAAATACTAGCATTAATTATAGGGAACTGATTTTTAGGTACCAGAATTATATTTCCTAAATAATTACCACAATTCGAATGTTTATGTTGTAGTTTATCATTTGTTCATAGCTACTGCCAACAATAACTACCTGAAAACACGGGTCTAACGAATCAATAACCTAAATATTAACTGGATTAAAGTTGCAATTGAAACTAAAATATTCTATGGTCTATTTTCACATATAATAGGCCTACTACGTGGAAAGCCCCAGTAGCATAAAACTTAAAATAAGAAGACAAAATCACGCTTGCTTCATACATATTCTTGTAGGCCCACATCATATTCGAGTATTAAATAAAATGTCCAGAACTACTGTAAAGACTAAGAATGAAGTTGCATCGTCTTATAGTCATAAAGGTGTAATTAGTATAAAATATTAGGCCTATATCTTACTTCCCTCAAAGCAACAAGAAGGTGTAAAGAACTTGTCAACCTGGCGCCTCTTGCATTTCGTTGCAGATTATTATTTAGCATTCTTGCTAAATTTTGCGTTGATTCCTTCGATAATCGAAAATATTCGCATGAAATTATCGTCGTTATATAGTTACAAAGGATTATTCCTGTCTCTCATCACTCTAATCCGAGATTTAATATTTGTAATCACAAACTTTCCTTTCATAATCATCCAGCTGATCTACTTCCTCCATCTTGTATACATGAAGCCTTGGTTTTAAACCTGCCCCAGCCGTGGTCTCTGCTCCAGACCATGGTTTCGAGCCATGGCTCAGAAAAATGAAAAAGACCTTGTTTTATAAATCCAAACGCGGTTTAAAGCCATGGTCGTGGTCTAGTCCTCGTTTTAGAAATCGACCCATATGGTCGATTTCTAAAACACGGACGAAACCGTGGTTCCAAACCTCGGCTTTTAAGCCGCGATCGAGGTCTGAATCCTTATGTGATTTCTAAAACGAAGTCGAGACGCGGCTTGAGAAGAATCCGAGGTTCGTGGGTTTTATGTATGGCAACGCAGTTTAGAATCGATTTTTATTATTGTAAACAGTCGATATTAGAAAGAAATGAACATCGGGATTAATAATTTTATTGAATTGCAGTAAGTCACATTCTTTTGTTCTCAGCTAAGGTATTGTTATATTTACTAATTTACAGAATATATGTGCGTTTAAAATACTAGCATTTCTTAGTATTTAATAGGGAGCGGATTTTTAGGTACCAGAATGATATTGCCCAAATAATTAGCACAAATCGAGCGTTTATGTTGTAGTTTATCATTTGTTCATAACTACTACCAACATTAACTACCTGAAAACCCGATTCTAAGGAATTAATAACCTAAATATTAATTGGATTAAAATTTCAATTGAAACGAAAATGTAGTGCAGTTCTACATATTTTCACATATACTACACTTACTACGTGAAAAGCCTCAGTAGCATAAAACTTAAAATAAGAAAACACAATCACGTTTTCTTCACTTCTCTTCAATTGCGAGTATTAAATAAAATATCCAAAACCACTGTAAAGCCTATGAATTAAGTTATATGTCTTATAGGCATAAAGGTGTAATTAATATAAAATATTATATCTTACTTCCCTCAAAGCTACAAGAAGGTGTAAAAAAATTTAAAACCCGCAGCCTCTTGAATTTCGCTGCAGATTATTATTTAGCATTTTTGCTAAATTTTGTGTTGATTCCTTCGAAAATCGAAATATTCGCCTGAAATTATCGTCGTTATATAGTTATAAAGGATTATTCCTGTTTCTCATCACTCTAATCCGGGGATTTAATACCGTAGACACAAATTTTCCTTTGATAATCATCCAGCTGATCTACTACCTCCATCTTGCATACATGAAGCCGTGGTTTTAAACCCACCCCAGCCGTGGTCTCTGCTTCAGACCATGGTTTCGAGCCATGGCTCAGGAAAACGAAAAAGACCTCGTTTTATAAATCCAAACGTGGTTTAAAGCCATGGCTGTGGTCTAGACCTCGTTTTAGAAATCGACCCATAGACTTCATCTCACTCACGCGTTCCGTAATTTGTTATATTCTACAGTTTATATTTAGCAACTGTTTTTAGAAAATTGGAGGTATGATAGTAGGCAGTGGCGAAGCTAAGGTGTAAATACTGGGTAGGCTGAAAAAATCTGCTTGACTTATAGGCTATCTTTATATACAGCAGATGTTTCTTCGTTTTTCTATCAAAATGTTTTATGACACAGACCTCTCAAGAAGTTGATGACCAGTCATTTTCATCCCAAAACAGAATACAGGTATAACCATATAACTTGTCATACAGCATCCTGTTAGCCAAGGATATTTCTTATACCATGACAATTGAAAATTTATATTTAGTTCTAACTCCTTTCGCTATTTTAATATGTAGATTGGTGTCGATCTCCTATCTTTGTAAGCATATTTTATTTCATACGTTCAACTTGAAAACTGTTTTGCTTCTTTAATTCTACAAATAATGACCTCAAAGTTCTCTCAGTATGAGCCACTTTACACAAAATTAATATGTAACACACAGACACACGCAAGCATGCACTTTTGATTAAACTAACACACAACAACGCAGCGCATTGACAGAACACCAATATATAATGCAACGTATTATTGTGAAGATGAGGCTACTCGCGTTTCGTACCGAGTTGTAGCGAATCGATACCCCCCTCCCCGGTCCCATCTCTAGCTTGCGAGTCAAGTTGTAGCCATGCCTTTGTAGAGGCTTCTGCCACAAACCTCGCACTGAACTCATCCTGGAATGAATGCAACAGTGAACTTAATAGGCCTATATGGAAGGATCGAAGTGAAACCATGTGTTACGATACATCGTTATTACTAACTTACAGTCTACTGTTACTAGGTATAATTCAAATTGTTTGGATAGGCTTACTTACTTACTTACAAATGGCTTTTAAGGAACCCGAAGGTTCATTGCCGCCCTCACATAAGCCTTCCATCGGTCCCTATCCTGTGCAAGATTAATCCAGTCTCTATCATCATATCCCACCTCCCTCAAATTCATTTTAATATTATCCTCCCATCTACGTCTCGGCCTCCCCAAAGGTCTTTTTCCCTCCGGTCTTCCAACTAACACTCTATATGCATTTCTGGATTCGCCCATACGTGCTACATGCCCTGCCCATCGTAAACGTCTGGATTTAATGTTCCTAATTATGTCAGGTGAAGAATACAATGCGTGCAGTTCTGCGTTGTGTAACTTTCGGATAGGCTTTGTTTGGATAGGCTAAGCCTCAAAATTCTTATAAGAGCTTCGACACTGATAATTGAGGAAGAAGATTTTTTTTTATTTTAGTAGGTTATTTTACGACACTTTATCAACATCTCGGGTTATTTAGCGTCTGGATGAGATGAAGGTAATAATGCCGGTGAAATGAATCCGGGGTCCAACACCGAAAGTTACCCAGCATTTGCTCATATTGGGATGAGGGAAAACCCCGGAAAAAACCTCAACCAGGTAACTTGCCCCGACCGGGAATCGAATCTGGGCCACCTGGTTTCGCGGCCAGACGCACTAACCGTTACTCCACAGGTGTGGATAGAAAGAAGAATGAAGTGCTAAAATTTGCTAATGATATGAAGTTGCTAGCAGAAGAGATGATACAAAGGGACATGCCATCGACCTGGCTGGGATCAAACCTGCAACCTCGTGCACAGAAGGCCAGCGCCATACCAGGGCGACTGATGATACAGATCTTTAGTTTTGTAGTACACAAGAGTCAAAAAGTTATATTTTTTAAATGTGAAACCGAAATAACGCAGAAATTACGAACATTTTTACTGAATGTTAAGATTTTATTCAATGTCAAACAAGATCTCTAATAATTATTACTTTCTTAATTTTGCTTTTGTTTTACATATTTACTTATTTGTATACATAATAGTCCACGCTTATTTATAAATTTTATCTTTCACTATCTATTTAGTAGATTGCCTCACAAGTCGCGCATGCGCGGTGGGCAGTGTTACACAGACCACACACAGGGCATGTGTCATGCGTGTTATCAGCCTACATTGTGTGCTTGTTTCAATGTTATACATACATGCCAAAACGATTATCTGCTGTAATGAATGGCAGCCTGCATCAATAAATAAACACTCTCATAAACAGATGCAGCCAAGAAATGAGGCAACATTTTATATCGCAGAGTTCGTAAACCGAGGGTCACAACATAACCCGCAAATAAGATTGTCAGGCTTGTGCGGTGCTTTCGGGCCTATATGGCCTTCTAACGTCTACTTGCAATCGGACTATATTATAACTGAAGCGGTCGTCTTCATCTCACTTCCTGTTTACCACTGTTATCGGTGGCGTGTTGTTCCAGTTAGTAAGTGTGGCTGATCTTCAGTACATATTCTACAGGTAGATGTCCTTCAGATCGCCACTGGATTGTTTATTTGTTCAAAATCTGTTGCGCTCATGGCCCTTCATTTTTTCTCGGATGACATATATCGATCGTCTAGTTTAAAAGTGCGACAACTAAAAAAAAACACAAGTTTTGAGATATCTTCAGTTGAAAGTTTCAAATTAATCATTTAGAAAGGAACAGAGTTCTGGTTCATAACCACGACAATTAGAAATGAGTCAGTATTCAGGACGAGTTTATCACAATCTTCCAGTTCATTATTAATACATTTCGAAATGTAGTAATAATGAATTAGTAAAGTCCATAGTTATAATTATTTCTAAAGCAGTTTATTTCGTTTTTTTCCTCTTCGGTTGTAAATATGACTTATCTCAATATTGAATCTGGAAGAGCTCCGAAAGGGGCTTTCAGTAGTCTAAATAACTAAAAAATGGCAATTTTTGAGTTGTCGCACTTTTGAACTGGACGATCCAGTATTTCTGTAAGTGATCGTAATCAGTGGCGTACTAACTAATAAATATTCATATAATATAAAATAGTTTCGTACAATTTTCAGGCTATCACTCATCTAAGTATGAAATTAGAAATAAATTCTGTTACATCAATTAAAATATTGTATTAAGCATCACGAAGGGTGTTATACTGTAGTCAGCTGAAAAATACAATTGAACATAGGTGAAAGTAATACAGTCATAAAACATAAAAGTAATTTAAAACATGCGTGCTCATTTTAAAGCAAAGGGTGGTTATGAGTCATAGCATCATACATAGTGTTGGATTAAAACAACCAGAAAAAATAAACAATCAAATGAGCAAGGCTACAATAGGAATAATTATTTGTTATATCAAATATAGCAATTTCTATGCCAGTGTTTAAAAATTAAAATTGTTTAAAAAAACATACAAACTGCTATATTTGATATAACAAATAATTATTCCTATTGTAGCCTTACTCATTTGATTGTTTATTTTTTCTGGTTGTTTTAATCCAACACTATGTATGATGCTATGACTCATAACCACTCTTTGCTTTAAAATGAGCACGCATGTTTTAAATTACTTTTATGTTTTATGACTGTATTACTTTCACCTATGTTCAATTGTATTTTTCAGCTAACTATATCACCTGAAGATGACTTATATGAAAAGTCGAAAATATTCGTGATGCTTAATATAGGCCTAATATTTTAATTGATGTAAGAGAATTTATTTCCGCTTTCATACTTGGATAAGTGATAGACTGAAAATTGTGCAAAACTATTTTATTTTATATTACAATTTGAACTTATCTGAATCTACAACATGACATTTAAATAAAAATAAATATTCAGGTACCGTATATTTTGAGGTCTTTATGAACATACAATTGACCGAACTGAGAAAAATGACATAAAGCGGGACTTATAAATCAATAACAGTCCAGGAATAGCACAATAGTTTCGATATACAGAAAACAGCCCTGGAACGTTATTCGACATTGTAATTTATTCTTAAACGTAAGTTTTAACATTTGAAAAGGTATGGGAGAAGTGATAGCAGGAGGAAGAAGAATAAAGTACATAAGATTTGCTGATGATATGGAGTTGTTAGCAGAAGAGAAAACTATACTAAAGGATATGCTACTGAAGCTAAATGACAGCTGTAAGCAGTATGGGATGAAGATAAATTACTATTTAAAATCATCCACACCTCCACACCCTCTTACCTAGCATCTCGTTTTGTTTACCTTTCACTACCTCGAACCCGGAACATGTACCTTCTCTCTATTCCTCTGCACAGAACATCCATCTACTCATCATCTTTCGGCATATCTATTCCACGCCTCTGGAACTCTCTCCCTGACCATGTCAGAGACTGTCGGACAATATCAAAATTCAAATTTAAATTAAAAAATCACATTCTAGTTCATGGAATTGCTTGTTGAACACCTGTCAGGTTGCGCAACTTCGCCTTAACCCATGACATATAGTAAATATTGTAACTATGCTGTTGTAAAATTGACAATTAATATGGAATGTATTTATTATTATTATTATTATTATTATTATTATTATTATTATTATGATTATCAGTTATCACTATGATCATTGCTATCTCTGTTTTCTTTCTTTTTTCTTGTATTAACTCGATGAGAGCTCTATAGTGTTCTTTTGACTCTGTTGACCCTCTATAGGGCTATAATTTAATTTGTATTATTTTCATCAGTGTTTGTATTTCTTTTTTGTATTTATATGTGCTATCTGGTAGGATGGAACAGAAGGCCTTATGTCAGATTAAATAAATAAATCATTATTATCAATACAAACATGACGGAGACCATGATCATAGGAACAGAGTAAAGAAGATAAGCTTGCGAATTCTAAATGAGGCAGTAGAGCAAGTGGACAGCTTCAAATACTTGGGATGTACTATAAGCAGTAACAAGAGCTGCAGCTAGGAAGTCAAAAAGAGGATAGGAATAACAAAGGAAGCTTTTAATAGAAAAAGGAACATCTTCTGCGGACCTCTGGAAAAAGAATTAATGAAGAGACTAGTGAAGTGCTTTGTGGAGTGTAGCATTGTATGGGGCAGAAACATGGACATTACGACGAAGTGAAGAGAAGCGAATAGAAGGATTTGAAATGTTGATATAGAGAAGTACAGAGCGTGTGTGAAGTGGCCAAACAGTATAAGAAATGAAGCTGTGTTGGAAAGAGTGAGTGAAGAAAGAATGATGCTGAAACTGATCAGGAAGAGGAAAACGAATTGGCTGGGCCACTGGTTGAGAAAAAAATGTATTCTGAAGGATGTACTGGAAGGAATGGTGAACGGAAGAAGAGTGGGGCAGAAGTAGATATCAGATGTTAGACGACATTAAGATATATGGATCATATAAGAAAACAAAGAGGAAGGCGGAAAACAGAAAATACTGGAGAATTCTGGGTTTGCAGTGAAAGACCTGCCCTTGAGTAGAAGAGTAGAGTAAGGGAGGGTATTGTCGGATACTATTTTGATGTTTCAAAATAAAGGTAATTGAAAAAAGTTAGAACTGGAATTACTTAGTAGGTATTATAATAACCTCTTGGGGTTCCTGCAGATTGTACATAAGTATTAGGTAATTTACATAATATGTATTTGCTGTATAACTTGCAAAGACAAAACAGAAATAATATCATCACTGACAGAATGGGAAGCTAATGTCGGATACATTAGACATTATTATGTAAGAGATATGATAATGCATTTAAAATAATATATTGAATATCAGAAACTATTACAATAGTGTTCTGTTTAGCCAACTGATATGCAAGCCTTTTAACATCATTTCTGGTTCATCCAAAATATTTTCTCTCCATCATTAACACATAGTCAACTAGCTTCTCTTCAAGTGAAGCTGGGAGTATTGGTTTTCGTCCAAGTTTTGATTTAACGGCTTTGGTGGGCTCAGAATTGGACCGTACATAATCAAATAATGTTGATCGAGGTACATTGAATCTTTTGGAAGCAGCAAGATAGCCCATTATTTTCTCCCGTACTGCGACAATGGCATTTACCATATCTTCAGACTTCCATTTTTTTAGACTGAACTCTTTTTTTCTTTTACTTTAGGCATCTAAAAATACCACAAGAAGAAACAATTCGTTACTTCATAATATTCGATTAATTAGAAAATTAATTACTTACATTAATTAAAAATACCCAGGAGTAAAAATGTAGTGGTTTGTTATAGAAAACATATAAATGGGTTTAAGGCAGCTTTTATGTAGCGAGCAGCATTGAAAGATAGCCGCTAATGTTGGATACTATCCGACATTGCCCTCGGCTAGTATCCGACATTGCCCTCAGCTAGTATCCGACATTGGCCGACTCTTCACAAACAGTAAAACAAGCCAGCTGCATGAAACATGTTGTCGATAGCATTTCTGCAATTAGAGAATTAAGAAGCCTTATCTATGGTGTATCAAACAGTGCATACCATGTTCTGTAAATATAAGAATAACTTGTAACGAATAAATCACATTACTTACCTTCAAAAAGTTTTTTTTTTTTTGCAGTCACGTTGAAAACACGCTATTCACACACAGTGAAGCAGTCAACAGTAATGGCTATTCATGCAGATGTTCGTCTACTTGTAGAGAACGTAATGCATTATTTTCACATCAGATTGCACCATTCGATGGAAAAGAAATATGTTATCCGAGATTATCCGACATTACCAGACCTATCCGACAATCCCCTCCCTTACTCTATGAATGAATGAATTAATTAATTAATTAATGAAAGAAATTCACTACGGTAATTAAATTTTTTCGTCTTTCATGAACCTAAAATTCCGGTAGTGGGTGAAACGGTACTTGTATACAAAATACTTATAATTTGATAGTAAACATATTCCAAGCACGAAATTGTGTGTATTGACGGATTCGTCTCTCTGAAGTCTCGAGCTGAGGACCGCAATTCAATGCGATGAACTCTCTGACCCATTGGAGTGCAGTGACTCAGGTCGAGGTACATTTCATTCATTGAAAGCGATCGGAGTCCGCGTCTGCAGAAACAAAAGACGAACGTGCAGTCACTCTTTTGTTTCGCAAACAAGCGCGTGATGAATTAGCACAGAATCCGTCTCTTGTGCGGGGTTCAAACGAGATACATTCAATTACTGCGCTTCGTCTGGGAGTACGCAACATTTGCAGCTGAGATGGGCAACACTAAACTAGTTAAGACGTTTTCCTCATTTCCTTAATTATTTAACAGCTTTCAGTTCCGTTGTCTATTCGCAAACGCTTTAATACTAGATAAAAGCAATATCTCTAGTAGCAGTAGTAGCAATATAGTACTTTAAATAACAATGCTTCATCTGTAGAGATTAATCTGCATCAAAATTCAACACGCACGAGAAATGACAGACAACATTTGTCTAAAGCTCTCTATTGGAGATAACGTTTTCTATGTGCCATACACTGTGGGGAGAAAAGGACTCCTGGACATATTTTATTACAATGTGTCGAATTGGAACATATCCGGAAAACATGTCTACCACCCTCGATGCTAACTCAGAATAGGAGTTCGCTTGCATGTCTTGACCTCATGGGGAATAGAGAATGCGAACAAAAGACTGGATTGTTCCTCTTGAAGGCGAGACAGCTTAGAACTTCAGCTGTTGAAGTTTGTGATGAGAATGGACGAAGGGATACTCAATTATACACTTTTATTCGTGTTTAGGTTAGGATATAATAATGTGTTTTGTTTGTGCCATTTTTATTGTAATCTGTGTGTTCTTTTGGAGAGTGGTTGGATCTAACTATAGGTGAGGGGGGTGAAACCTACAAAGTAGGACTTGTTTTATACAGCACGTACGGTCAGAAGACCCGTGCATGAGATAAGAGAAAATTCTGTTAATATAGTACATCTGTATGTGTTGCTCAATAAATCTGTCTGTCTGTCTATAAATCCATCCATCCATCCATCCATCCATCCATCCACCCACCCACCCATCAATCCATCCAACCATCCAATTAGAATCTACTGTAACAAAAACTCTGACAGACATCCTCCAGGTACTTTCGTTTCCCCTGCTACAATTTATTAATTTTCCAATATCACTACATTTCAATTACTTGGCGTTACACTATGACACATCTCGAACTTAGTTTGATCGGTCATTGGAGGTGGAATACGACGTGAATATTTAGCCTACTTGGTGAAGAACTGTTTTCAGAACGTGGGAGCGGTAAAAGTACGAGGAAGAAGAATAAAGTGCATAAGATTTGCTGATGATATGGCGTTGTTAGCAGAAGAGGAGATGATACTATGGGATATGCTACTGCAGCTAAATGACAGCTGTGAGCAGTATGAGATGAAGGTAAATACAAACAAGACGAAGACCATGGTTGTCGGAAGAAAAAAAAAGAAGGTAAATCTGCGAATTCTAAATGAGGCAGTAGAGCAAGTGGACAGCTTCAAATACTTGGTATATACTATAGGCCTGTACAGTAACATGAACTGCAGCCAGGAAGTCAAAAGGAGGATAGCAATGGGAAAGGAAGCTTTTAACAGAAAAAGGAGCATCGTCTGCGAACTCTGGAAAGAAAAGGAAGAGACTAGTGAAGTGCTTTGTGTGGAGTGTGGTATTGTATGGGGTAGAAACTTGGATATTACGATGAAGTGAAGAGAAACGAATAGAAACATTTGAAATTTGGATATGGAGAAGAATGGAACGTGTGAAGTGGACAGACAATAAGAATTGAAGTTGTGTTGGAAAGAGTGGGTGAAGAAAGAATGATGCTGAAACTGATCAGAAAGAGAAAAAGAAATTGGTTGGTCACTGGCCGAGAAGAAACTGCCTACTGAAGGATGTACTGGAAGGAATGCTGAACGGGAGAAGAGTTCGGGGCAGAAGAAGATATCAGATGATAGACGACATTAAGATATATGGATCATTGCGGAGACTAAGAGGAAGGCAGAACATAGGAAAGATTGGAGAATGCTGGAGTGAAAGACCTGTCTATGGGCAGAACACTTGTGTATGTATGTTATACAGACATACTCGGCACATTTCGAACTGACGTATCAAGGTCATGTACAAACCATGCACGAATCACTGAACTGAAAACTGTGAACTAAAGCACTGGTAATCCCGGCAGTCCCAGCTGACTTTAGTTGAGAATGATCCAGGAATGGGGTAAGCACGCGTGGCAAATGCTGTCCATTGCTTGACCTTGATCCGCCAGTTCGAAATGCGCTGGCAATAGTTATTGTAGTTGTGATGATGTAGTGACTGATTGTGATGTTTGTCATTGTTTAGTTTAGTTGAGGTGGTAGTAGTAGTGACGATGCCTGTGCTGTTATGGAACTGAAAGTAACTACAGTAGAACTCCGATTATCCGTCTCCCTATTAACCAATTGGCGGATTATCCAACTGTCTCTCTCTCTCTCTCGCATTTTTTTTTTTTGCTACAAAAATATATGAAGTACTGTACATTATATTAGCACGTTAATTTTTTCTAGAGAGAGATAGCTTATTACAAAACATTGCCCTTACACAGAATGGTCTACTGTTTGTGTTGTCGTACTGTATAACATCTATATAAAATGTCTTCCATGGGCATCAGAAGAAATCGTGTTGTGCTAAGAATAAAAGAAGTGCAAATAACTGAGTGGTTTGGGGAACGAGAAACTGTGGTTCATCTCAAAATATGAGATTGGAGTCACAACTGTGTGCAATTTAATAAACTTCAAAGATAAATTCTATAAACTATGTAAATCTACAACACGAGACCTCCACTATCCCTATTTTTCCACAGACAGCCAATATAAGGAGTTCCCTTTCCCCCAAAACCAGTTGTTAACAGCCAGACTTACATCAGTGAACTTCTGACCCACTACCTAGCGTGTTGAATACAAGGCCATAGAGGAAATTACGAAAGTGTAAACTTTATTCACTAAATTTACGAAAATAGCTTATGGTACGGATTATCCGATTTTTTCGATTAATCGTTCAGCCTACCCCCTTCATTACCACGGATAATAGAGGTTTTACTGTACAGTGTACTCTGCTAAATTCGACAGAACAGAATTGAAAGTTCTGACCAATAAGGATAGTGGGTGTGGCAGGTGAAATGAATACGAATTCTTATTGGTTATCCGTCAACGAATACAGTACTGTACTTGCATTTCCTGCCCGCCCCGCTGCGCTTCTATTATACCTTATTTTATTTCAAGGAGTGCAGTTCGGTGGCTCCTTTGAACACCGAACTGCACTCCTTGAAATAAAATAAGGTATACCACAGTGGGTTTCGACAGTTCCGTCTCACAAACGGCACAATTCTCAAATAGAAAAACAAGAGTACATTAATTTAATATGGATGTTCCAATCAATAAAATATTCTGTTTTCCTTTAACAAAAGTATCACAACAAGACACAGGACAATTCTCATTCAAATGGTAAACCCATTTCTTAGTGCCCGTATAGGAGCGTGTCTGATTCTCCTACGTAAGCAGTCGAACTTGATTTCTGTCGAACTGAAGAGCTTCCACTGTAGTTATTCTGTACTTTTCATTGAAATTGTTGTTCTTTATCGAAGAATTGATCTCTCAGTGTCTGTTTCAAATTGTTCCGGCAGCTTGTTTTGTCGTTTCAAGTGCAGTTCGTGTGAAACTCCGCCGTAGAGAACAATTCGCCTGTGTGAACCTCTGTTTGGGATGGCATTGCACTACTCACTCAAGGCCCCTCATTACACTCGACGGGCTTGGGAAACAGATGGACGGCCATGATCTGACTGACCTCTTTGCAGGTCACCCACCGACTCTCACTGTTGTGACCTTTTGCCTTGGGGAAACATACCACAGACCCAGTCATGAATCCAAAATGAGGCTACACCTGGGGTGTGACTGCCACTTCTGGGGCACTTTGTAAATTTTTTAATGTTTCAGCCTCCTACTCGACATTTATGAACTACGTTTCTGAACTGCTGTCTGAAAATCACAAGTTTCTAATGAAGGAGAAGGAACGTACAGTAGTGGCAAAAAAAAAACACCGAACCAACCCTTGTAGCTGACTTCAGAGCCTTGTTCACTCCAGAGCACGATAGACCGGTATCTAAGACTTTCGTGGTTCGAATCCTGCCTGGGAAGGAAACATTTTTTTTTTGTTCCTTATTCAAATTCATTCCCAATACTTTTAGAACAAACAAAATTCTTCTTCTTCTTCTTCTTCTACTTCAGGCATTAGACCTCTCGGTTTAAAATTTAGAATCTCGTATAAAGTTTAGAAGGCCGGCTATCACCTTTGAGAATATCAGTAGTAAGAGTATTTCCCCTGGCCGCGTTACGGGCGCTGCGCCCGTGGTACTAAGGTTAGTGGTAGGGCTGCTACCTCACTGCTTCCAACCCAGCAGCACCATGTTTCACTCCACCGTGAGGGTTGCTGCTTCCACTCATCAAGCCGTTGTGGTGTTCGCCTGGTCCCACGTCGTCTCGTAGACAGTTGCAGTCTTTACCGTAATCCTGGTAAGGGCCCCGGCCAGCTGAACCAAGGTTTTTTTTTTTATAGAGGTGT
This sequence comes from Periplaneta americana, assembly GCF_040183065.1. Classification (NCBI taxonomy): domain Eukaryota; kingdom Metazoa; phylum Arthropoda; class Insecta; order Blattodea; family Blattidae; genus Periplaneta; species Periplaneta americana. The sequence continues at coordinate 31,001,701 of NC_091122.1, forward strand.
TACTCCTCTATCCCTCACCCTTTTAAACCTGGCTTAGAACAAGCTTTGGCGGGATTCACATATATTAAGTTTTGTAAGCTTTTTAGTTGTGAATGTAATAATTTAGGTGGAGCAAAGTTTTGAATGGTTTACATATCTCCTGAAAAACTGTAGGTCTAATGCAGAAACCGAGTCTTAGATGGATTTTTTCAGATTTTAACGTTGTAACCATAGACACGAAAATATTCAACGGCACTTTCTTCGTCTCTGAATTCATCACAACTTTGTGAAATATTTTGCAGTCTTATATTTAAGCTTTTATATTTTCGTTTTTGTGGCTCTTTTACTCTTCGTCCTAGATCCAACTCCTGGATTTGAAGCTGTCCACTTGTTCTACTGTCTCGTTCAGAATTCGTACATTTACTTTATTTATTGTTCGTCTTATGACCATGGTTTTAGTCTTATTTGCATTTATCTTCATCCCATAATTCTTACAGATGTTATTTAGCTCCAGTGGCATGTCCCTTAATATCGTCTCCTCGTCTGCTAACACGCCACATAATCAACAAATCTTACGCACTTTATTTTTGAAAATCAAATAGATATTCATATTATACACTTATACATTTCGGAATATGAATGTTGCCATGGAAACGAATTGCTAAAAACGTATTTACTATTAAGTGAACCAAACTTTATCGCAATGGGTGAATTTTCTGTGAATGAGGGTGGGAATGAAAATCGTTGGGTATAATCACTTTGGGCGAATATTCCTAGATTAATATTCTTGGGCGAATTTTCTTTTTTTGGGTCAACTTTCATTGTGCGTACTAGCCAGGTCCCATTCTGTGTATATTTTAGGCTTTGTTTGTGCATATAAATTCAGACTCTGGATATCCGCATACTGAGTTTCTTAAAGAAAATGTTAACGGCACAGACGTCAGTGTTAGCTGAAAGCTTCTTACCATAGAGAAAGATATACGAATCCCATGAACAGAGCTATAGGTATCCTACAAGCAAAACTCAGCTCGGATTTCTCGTGGCGCGCATGCTATACGCCTCTTTCCCCCTGCAGTAGACTTGAAAGCATGCTGGGAAAGGGAGCATACGTCATCTGCGCGAGACAGTCACATCCGCTGGTTTCTGCGCACTGAGTTTTGCTTGTTGGATGCCTATACCAACCAGGGGTTCAGCCAAGTGCGTCATTGGACGTGGTTACACTGGCTCATGACCTAACTACTAATAACAGCATTAGAATTCGGCTGAGGTTCATAATATTGTTAAAGGAAGCATTTGAAATTATTACTTTTTTGTCTCTTCGTGGAACGGGTGCCCACACTCGGAGCGGGGAAATATGTATTCTACGACAAAAAGACTCCGAAACTTTGGGCGTTTCTGCGTTTTACACCTTATAATAACTCCAAAATATGTTTGTGAAGCTTGCAAACTACTGCTCATAACAATCTGGTCCAGTTTACAAGTTGTAAAGTTCCTCCACAACTCTGCAACTAGTTTATTACACAATCGTTCACAAAGCTGTCGTGAGTTCGAGTTTCAGAGAGCGATAGACCTTCTCCTGCTGTAGATCTGTACAATTTATCATCATTGTTGTGTAAATACGCGAAATATTCTGTAACGTCTTCACTTGTTTGCATGGAAAAGTAGGAAGGGGTAATAACTGTCGCTAAGCGATGCACGTAGTGCCAATACAAACTCAACTTTAAACTGCTTTGCATAAAGTTGCGCAACTATATTCTGATTGCACGATTATTCCACACTTTCAGAGGAATGGAGGAAATGTAACGATAAAAATGAGAAGAAATCCGGTAAAACAAAAAAATCTCACTTCAACGAAAAGTTCATAAACTAGAAAAATAAAGAAATTTACAACTCTCATGGAAATGCAGTATGCGTAAAACTAGCAATAAAGAAACAAAGGTTGCTGCGAGAATATATCCTAGCTCCTATAGTACAGCAGGCAGGAAACGCAGCACATATAAAAAGTTGCTGTTTGCAATCTTAAATATAGTAGATACACCGGGGATACCAGGCTTGCCTTTCAGAGAGGATACTGTAGATTTATATAAATCTAGTGTCTAAGCGTCATGGATTCAACAATCGAGAACAAAAATGAATATTTATCCCCTATGTTTATGAGTTAATATCCTGGCGAGTCTTTAGTTCGTTTTAATCGTTATTTGACGACGCTGTATAAATTGCGAGGTTATTTAGCGTCAGTTGCAATAGGTGATAGTGGGTTGGGATGAAGGATTTGCAACTATATTACCTGATAATTTGTCTTGTTGTTTAGTCAACTGTCCGAAGACAGGTCTGAACCTCACAATTGATACCAACAAGGTACCACTTATGAGACAACTAAGCCAGGAAATAAAGGGGTAGAGTGTTCAATTCCTTTCCCCCTCCATTGCATACATCGCCGATTAGCTACATATTACATTAATCAGACTTCAGACGCATACAAAGAATTGTTCTTCCTCTGACGCATATCATCAAGCAGTGGCGGCCGATTGGCTGAGGAAAATGAAGTCGGGCCTCAATCACATTGCTTCCCTAAACTCTAATTTTTAGTGTTTTTAGTCGCATATAACATATATTACTTATTTGAATGAAGCGTATAGAGTTGTAAAGTAGAAAACTTTGTGGTGTATATAGACCTGTTTTCCAGCAAATTTCTTCCTGAGGCCCGAAATGTTTTGGCCGGGTCTGGCTTCCGCATTTCGTGTGTTTCCACGGGTTTTAAAAGGTTGCACTCAGAAAGCTGAAACTGAGGCACATTTCTTGCGGCCTCGTGGCCTAGTAGGTATTCCCCCATCCAACAGCTTTCACTTCTCCCATTCAGAACCCGGCTTTTGTCAATGCCGGTCTCAAGGGTGGGATGGGTTGAGAACAACAGTGGTGAATCATCGTGTGGTCCAGTGTGGTTATGTGTTTCGGGAAAATATAAATCGAAAGAGATGCAAGAAATGATGATGATAATTGTAATAAATTCATTGTTAGAGTATCCTTTTTGAGAGGAAATAATATTGAAAGAAGGGAAGTTTCACATTAAGAAAGACGTAAGCCATCTGACAATTTTTCAGAAAGCTAATCTTAAAACGCGAGCTTCCAAAGCATCCTGCTGTGAGCACCATAAACTTTCTGTTGATCGTGTTAGCTGTTGTAAAAAACAGAGCGAGAGAACAGAATGGACTACTGATAGCTTCAGCGACCTGAAAAATATTTCCAGGGGAATTTCAACACATGCTTCTTTAAAACTGAGCATAATATGCATTGATTTATAAAAATCAAACAGTTACTCTGAAATGTTTCACAAACCGTCACCAAATAGCACGGTTATGTCACAAGTTGTTGACACGGCCAAAAATGCTTTGCTCTAGGAATACTTTGGGGAAAGCACAATTTGACATAGAACATATTTTCCTTATCACCGCACTCACCTGACTTATACCGCCCTATGCCTGGCGCATGGAGGATACGTAAAGGAGTCTGTGTTCATTGAGAATCAGCCGACAGCAATTTTATTATGGAATTATGGTGGCTTTCTTTCAGCGGCTGCAACAACCTATATTTGCAAACATGTTTGAGAATCTAGGTGAAAGTAATGGATGTTGTAAGATTATAGAAAATAATGAAAAGAATTTTGAACATGTGTATAAAGGCATCAGTGAATAGGAAATTTTCTTTTACAAAGATATATTTATGTTCCAGTTTATTGAAGCACTTTAATTAACTGCAGTTTATAGATTACTACATCTTTTCCAGTTGTATTTTAGAAAATAACAATTTAAATTCAGAAATTATCAAATGTATTTCGGATTAGTCAATTTAATTTCAGATATTATCAATTGTATTTCAGATCTGTCAATTCAATTTCAGATAGTATCAGTTGTATTTCAGATGGTATCAAATGCATTTCAGATGGTATCAAATGTATTTCAGATTTCTATCTTCAATTTTTCTTTTACTTTTTTTTTTATAAAGTATACTGGGTTTCATATAAGGATTTTTTCGTAAAAATATACTGTACAGTATTGTGATGTGCAGTACTTCTTAATGTAGTAATAAATTCCAAATTTATTTATCAAATTATTACATACAATATAATTTGACAGATGTATTACAGTACAGTACTGCACAAAGTCAATTTAATTTCAGAAAATAAGCAATGCATTTAAGATTACATACAGGTAGTCACTTTCATTTCACAAAATAACAAATATAGGCCTACTTGAGGTTTTAAGATATATTTAAAAAAAAATGGAAAATGGATTTAAAAAATTCTCAACTTTATTGCATTTTAGCGTCCGACAGGCATATTCTTCATAGCTATAAAGCTGCAGCTTGATGAATTGTACTGTGTTGCACTGCACGAGCACTATCACCACCAACTTCTGAAATACAATTGATAGTTTCTGAAATACAATTGATACTATCTGAAATTGAATTGACTAATCTGAAATACAAATGATACTATCTGAAATTAAATTGACAAATCTGAAATACAATTGAGTAATCTGAAATTACATTGATATTTTCTGAAATAAAACTGCAAAAGGTGCAGTTAGCCTACATAAAAGCGCAGTATCCATTTTCACTAGAGTTTGTTTTGGCTCATACTTATAATAGATTCATTTTCAACTCTGGAGTTCATTGAGCGCTTCTTGTAGCTGACGACTAATTAGGTGACCCCGATATGTCACCTGACAGCCAAGATTCCTAAAATCTCGATTCAATCAATTCCCGAATTCTTGTAATTTCCCGACACAAGATGGACTTAAAACATTCTCCCTGCCCGCTATTGTGTGTCAATAGCTATTCCTCACTACCTGTTCTCGATTCCTACATACTATTGTCTCCATCTCGAACGTTATCTCAGTTTGCAAATCCTTCCTGTGCGGTTGACGTTAGGAGGTAATTAACACTGCCTTGCAACGATGGATTTAGTAATTGGTAACTCAGTAATTTAATCACCGCAACCTTAGATTGAAGGCGACCTGCAGAAAGCTGTAGAGTTACGGTAAACATGGGGATTATTTAGATACCTAAATTTAGATTCCGACTACACAAAAAACATGGTCACAGAACATAATTTGAAGCAGTCAAATAAGGAAATGATTGTATATGTATGTATGTATGTATGTATGTATGTATTTATTTATTTATTCTGGTGTAGTTAAGGCCATCTTCCACAACACCAGGAATACAAATACAATAATATAAATAAACAGAAAAAAATACACTATATACAAAGTAAAGCTACACAAGAAATAAAGACAGAGAGAAAAAAAAACACTATAAACAAAGTAAAGCCACACAAAAATATACACAGGTTGCAGTCACACGTATGTATGTATGTATGTATGTATGTATGTATGCATGCATGCATGCATGCATGCATGCATCTAAAGATGTAGTGGTGTTATCTGGCTAGCATGGATTAGCCTTAAACACTTCATCCCAAATACGTTTTTCGTACACCCGTGATGGAATGAGTTGCGTGCCGACTGTGCTGCCTTGCTAAGCCGGTCCCACCGTCCACCACACAATATGTTTCTTTCCAGCCTTCAGATCCGTGCACCACATCTTTTCTGTTTCTCTGCCGTACCTCACAGATCTATACGAGTCGTTTCTGATAGACTCCGTTGCCTTTTATGCAGATCTATGAGTCGTCTATAATCCACCACCACGCCATCTACCGCGATCTTTGGACAAGCCGCGAGAAACATCCGACATGGCGGAAGATCGATTCAGCGTCACGCAACCATAAGAAGTGCCCTATTTTTAAGACGGAGATTATAATGGAAGAACAATTTTGAAGACTGCTGGTGGAATGACGAGGGAAAGCTGAAGAATCCTGAGAAAACCCCTCTCAGCCTTGGCTTTGTCCACGACAAATATAACTCCATCGTCAAGACTTTAACTCTGGTCCGTCGTTGTTCTCTGCCAGGCGGGTTATGTATATAGCTGTATGAAGTTATGCAGTCTCTTTTTAGATAGCTAAGAATAGTCCCATGTTCTTGTAATGATCATGTCGTCTTATGTACACCATCAGTAATTTGGACAATCTGTGTAATGAACAAAACAGAGCGTATGTGTAAGTTACTCTCTTGGCAGAGTTTGTCGCTTTCTTGCAAGAATGTCGGATAATGCCACGAAATCATGCGACTCGAGCGCAAATGCTGTGTGCGTTCCATTTCCTTAATGACATGCTTTCAAGGAGGCAGTAACTATGAACGATTATGTCAGTGGATGTCTGTTGACATTTGTTTGATGAGTTTCCATTCTCGGCGACCTCCACCTAGCCTGACCTTTACTTTCATCCTTTACGATCCGTTAAGTGAATAACCACGTCGCACCAGCGACTTACGTGCAGCACGTACACATTACGCTCTGCAATAGTGAATGGTAATGCATGCGAGAGGTTTCTTGGTATGCAGATAGATCCATTCCAAATCAGTTATACAAAATTAGAACTTAAATTATGAAAGAATGAGTGGCATAAGTGTGTTTTTTTTTATATTTTAGTCTTTTATTTAACGCCGTATTTACCGCTACATAAAATCCATGGCGCTACTGCCCATGAAGGGCCAAGGCCGACCAGCCGGCTGCTGACCTCACGTCCACATGCCGAAGCAAAGGTGAACGATCATCCAACTAGAATGGAGGTATTGTGTGGATAGCACGATGATCCCCTCAGCCGTTATAGCTGGTTTGCAAAACCGGATTTTCGCTACCTATCCTAGCTCCCCAAGTGCATCACGATGCTGCGTGGGCACCGGTCCCATACACTGGCCGAAATTTCGTGAGAAAATTTCTTCCCCCATGGGGATTAAAACCAGCGCGCATTCCGTAACGCGAGTCCTAGGCAGGATGCCTTAGACCACGACGCCACGGCGCATTAACCGCTAGGTGTTTATGGTATTTGACGAGATAAGGCCGAGGATGTGATATATAATTACTTGATATTTACCTTACAGGTACAGAAAACCTCGGAAAACCCAAACAAGTAAATAATCCCAATTTGGTATTGAACTTAACACCGAGCTCAGTTCCGGGTCATTAGGTAAATGCGTCTGTCGTTTGAACTACGTCGGTGGCCATAATTCTTGTAATAGCTCACCTGCCAGTCAGTATAAAACATAATTAAATAACTGATATGTCTCTATAACCATTTTAGCCCATTATTATTATTATTATTATTATTATTATTATTATTATTATTATTATTATTATTATTAGACATTTTAAATTGGAAAAAATTAGAAACACAACTATTAGACAAGAAATGAGAGTTAATAGTACATTGTTAGATTTCGTTAGCTACAAGCAATTAGAATGGTATGGCCACGTACGTAGAATGCCAGAAACAAGATTGCCCAGACAGATTTTGGAATGGATTCCGCCAGGAAGAGGAAAGAGGGGAAGACCAAGAAAAACCAGGATGGACGATATAAGAAGTGGAATGAAGGAGAGAGGTTTGGAAGAAAGGGAATGGGAGGCAAGAGAAGAATGGAGGAAGAAGATAAGAATTTAAACACTTTGGATACAGGAAGATGTTTATATTGTAACCCTGTTAATAATAATGATGATGATGATAATAATAATAATAATAATAATAATAATAATAATAATAATAATAATAATAATAATTATTATTATTATTATTATGAAAGTCAAGAGTGAAGCCTGACGCCAACAAATGTACATGTTGTGACGTTTGACGTTTCATGATTGGCCTCTTGGCGCCAAAAATGTATTCCAATATCATATTTCGACGAAGACCATGGTTATCTGAAGAAAAATAATGAAGGTAAACATGCGAATTCGAAATGAGGCAGAAGAACAAGTGGACAGTATCAAATACTTGGGGTGTACTGTAAGCAGTAACAGGAGCTGCTGCCAGGAAGTCAAAAGGAGAATAGCAATGAAGAACATCGAGGTTGACGGTGGTATTTTCTAACATGTTATGTAAAGGCAAATAGAACAATTAAGCCCAATAAAGGGTGTTAATAAAAAGTATCCAATATTTTAGAAGTGCTATTATGCATCATAACAAGAACATTGCGGAAAAATGTGCTAGTGTGCCATCATGCATGAACCACATCTGTAGTCTCTGCTGACATGGCACATACTCCAGCAAGGTAGGCAATACGTTAATAAGAAAGTCCTGATAACGTGCCCCAGTTAATCTCTGAGGTAGTACTTATGACCCTTAATCTATCGCCAAGAACGCCTGCCCATACGTTGATTGAGAATCGGTGCTGATGCCTTATTTCTTCAACTGCATGGGGATTTTCATCAGCCCACACATGCTGATCACGAAAATTCACAACACCATCTCTGAACCCCGCTCATATTCGCAACCAGACTTTTGTTTTCATTATTCCTTAAGACGTAGCATTATTCTATGCCAGGGATGTCAATTACGGTATGATTATCTGGTAGTCTGCTGTACTGTAGGGCAGAGAAATGCATTGCCATGAATGGACGTCATATTGAGCACCTCCTATGAACAAGTGAATGGGTTATTTATGAAAGGGCCTAAGTCATTATTTTGTGAAAATGAGTTTGTAATGTAATAACTGCTCTTTGGGTGTAGATACATCGATTTAGATATGAAGAGACTAAGTTTCACACTCTAAATGCTTTGTAGAATTTATGATACAATTTTTATTTCAGCCTTAATTTCAAAACTTCAGCTTATACGCAGTTTTTCTTTAACTGCTAACAATTTAGTATTCAAAATTTAGGCCCTTTCATAAATAACCCATTCAAGTGTTCAGATCTTAGAAAGTATGTGTTGTAGGACTCATGTTTATTACACATTTTTTCCTTGTTTTCATGCATACTATCACCTCCTAAAATATTGGATACTTTTTAACACCCTGTATACAGGCAACGATATCTTAATTTACTGTCACCTGCACTGTTCTAGTTCGTCATAGTTTGGATTGGTTTCCTCCTAAACCGTTGAGAATAAGACATGTATTTATGTAATGTGTTTTTCCTTCAGAATTACTTATTCGAACGGCCCTTTCGTCCGGAATCACCCTGTATAGGATCAGCTTGGCCTGCAGATGCACCGCGCGGCATTAACCTACATAGAACAGAGGCGACAGACAGCCCCGCCCGTTCAATACGCAGCCGCTCCTTGGAGTACGACACCCGCACAGCGCCCTGCTGCCGCCGCCGAAGCTGCAGATGATGGATGGCAGTTCTGTAAGGACACTTTCCAACTCCTGCACCTACTGGAAGTCGCTGGGGTGAAGAAGTTGTGATAACGCCGACAGCGGAATATAGTGGCAAACTGAATCAAAGGACTCGGTTAACGAGTCAATGCTTAACTGAAGTTTCGCTATCGTGGCTTGATGGTTGGTTGATTTCTAATATCTCTAAAATACAGTCAAAAACTTTCTCAGCTCTGGCATGCTGCTAGTATGAGGAATAGAGAGACGCATCATTTCGTTGTCATCTTCTTACCTTTCGCAATAGGCCAGCCATCTGTCAGAGAAGTGGCGCAACTGCTGAGTGTGCTGCCCTCTATCGAGAGAGAAGAGTACTACAGGCAAACCTTTGGAGTGGAAAAGCCTAATACAAAAAAATAGAGCCGCCTTTAACATTACCACGACAGGTTGCAGATGACTAATCGTTCCGTTATTGGCTGATAACCAGAGCGCAGTACACACGATGCTATACGTTGCACAGTAGCATACATTCTATTCTAAGTACTCTAAAAGGTGCCAAAGAATTCCTTATCGGTATAAAATTATTCGATCTAAATATGGCATATTATTTCTAAAATTTCGGATATCCGAATTACTGCGACGGTACAGGGTGAACTGAGCTTCCCGTTATTTCCTTCAGCTGTTTCTTCTTTTCCACCTATCTAAAAATCGTTTAACTCACTCATTCACCCAACACCCAAATCTGTCATGATTAAAAATAAATTTTTGCTACTCCACTACTAGGCTACATCTTTTCCAGCTGAAATTCAGGAAAGACCCAGTCATTCAGAACACGTCAATTAATAATAAAATTGTAATTGAGATTAATCAATTAACGTAACTTTATTCAGATTGTGCAATAAAACTGAAATTCTAAAAAAACATGGCAACGGGCTGTTTTGTTTATGTGATTTCATATTGTATCTGTAATAATTAATGTCACCGTGAAAAAAGTTTTATAAGGTAAGGAATTTACACATGACGCTTTCTGAATTACAATTGATGTTTTCTGAATTACGTCTGACATTTCCTAAACTACTCGTACAATTGATTAATCTGACTTATAACCTGACGCTTTCTGAATTACAATTGGTCAATCTGAATTATATCTGATGCTTTCTGAATTAGAATAAAATTTATCAATCTGAATTATATCTAACGCTTTCTGAATTACAATAAAATTTATCAATCTGAATTATTTCTGACGCTTTCTGAATTACAATTGATCAATATGAATTGTATCTGATGCTTTCTGAATTAAAATAAAATTGATCAATCTGAATTATATCTGATGCTTTCTGAATTACAATTGATCAATCAGAATTATATCTGATGCTTTCTGAACTGCAATAATATTGATCAATCTGAATTATATCTGATGCTTTCTGAATTACAATAAAATTTATCAAACTGAATTAGGCCTATATATGATGCTTTCTGAATTACAATAAAATTTATCAAACTGAATTAGATCTGACGCTTTCTGAATTACAAATGATCAATGTGAATTATATCTTATGCTTTCTGAATTACAATAAAATTGATCAATCTGAATTATATCTGATGCTTTCTGAATTGCAATTGATCAATCAGAATTATATCTGATGCTTTCTGAATTGCAATAAAATTGATCACTCTGAATTATATCTTATGCTTTCTGAATTACAATAATACTGATCAATCTGAATTATCTGATGCTTTCTGAATTACAATTGATCAATCTGAATTATCTCATGCTTTCTGAATTACAATAAATTGATCAATCTGAATTATACCTTATGCTTTCTATCTGAATTATATCTGATGCTTTCTGAATTACAATAAAATTGATCAATCTGAATTATATCTTATGCTTTCTGAATTACAATAAAATTGATCAATCTGAATTATATCTTATGCTTTCTGAATTACAATAAAATTGATCAATCTGAATTATAAGTGATGCTTTCTGAATTACAATAAAATTGATCAATCGGAATTATAGGCCTATCTGACACTTTCTGAATTACATCTGATCAATCTGAATATATGACGCTTTCTGAATGTACCATTGATCAATTTCAATTACTACATCAGATGTTTTCTGATTTAGGCCTACAATTTTCCGCCCCTGAGCACGAGTTCTTCTGTTTCAGGGGCGAGCTAAAGTTTTTCTGTATATATTATGTTTTATGTTACAATTATTAGCAAAATAATAAATAAATAAATAAATTGAAAAATCTGAATTGCACCGGATCTTTTCTGAAATTAACTTGATTTATGTGAAATACAATTCATCTTTTCTGAATTGCAGCTGGAAAAGGCGTAGTAATGAAAACATTTAATTCATTAGAGATGCTATTAACAATACAATACCGAAGAATATCCGAGTTGCTAAACAAATATTTTCGGAAAGTACTGCACGATTCTGAGCGGTGAAACATAAAAACGATATCTAGCACCACCACCCGCAAAGAGTGCCTGTTTACACCCTTAACTTTCTCCAGCCGTCACAACACAGCAGATTTAAGTCACGCACTCATGTTGTGTTAAACGCGAAACCTGACAGTACACGAACGCTCTTCAAACAATTTTGTATAGATTCGCCAAGTGGCTAACTCCGTGAGCGCGAAGAATGCACATATACACATATTCTAATAGATCATCATCTAGGAATTCTTGCCTGTTTCAGTCCATCGCCATCTTCTTCTCGGTCGCTCCACGTTGTATGATAATGAAAGGTCACTTTAGAATATGTTGCTGCCACCTTTGCCTATGTTCTTCGTTCCTTCAGACGCAACCATGAAAGTAACTGGAGGGAAGGCATTATATGGTCAAATTTACGAGTATTGCAGATGAATCGTATGCACACATTATGAACATGTTGTAGTCTCTCAGCTAAGAGTGAACTTACATTAGTTAGCAAGGAATCGCAATAATCGAAATGGGGCATTACAAGCGTCTGAAAAAGATTGAATAATAATAATAATAATAATAGACTAATAATATACCGTCTATGGCAGTCATGTCAATTGATGCCCATAGGAGCAAGCGCCCTTTAGAGCTCAGGAGAGCCTTTACAGCGGAAAGGAAAGAGACAGACGAAAGAGGTAGCATATGCCGCTAGGTCGAGCTGTATTCAGGGATGGCCAGCACTGATTCAATAGATAAAGGGAAGAGAACTTATTAAAACTGTATCCAAGTTAATTTTTAGATTTGTCTGAGAAGTATGAGTGCATTATAAGAATGTAAGTTTTAATTTTAATGTTCATTTTTCACAATTTTGATTTTTTTGTTCAAAAGAAATATTTTCTCAACTTCCTTTTATAGAAAAGTGAAATTTTCAGATATAAGCCTATTTATTTAGTAGCCTTACAGAATGTTTTCGTAAATCTAATATACCGTAAAAACGTATTACTGAAGTTAGTGCATTGAAAATTTTAAAAATATTCGCATGGAAATTGTTTGTAAGGAAATGAATTAACGAAGCAACTACTGTTACATTATAAGCAAAAGATACGTGCCTATGTGTTGTATAGCTTCAGCACATTTCGAGAAAATTATTTAATATTCTGATGCTAGGACGTTGATCACCAATATCACTTGAAAGCACAATGCGATGAGAGTTTTGTTATGGAATATTAGTTACACTTAAAACATATACAGCATCTAGGTAACTTTGTTTTGTACTGTAATATTGTTTTCATTAGTTTATTGATTACTTTTATAAGGCTAAAGGTACCATCAATACCAACTCAACTAATCATGTCATACTCAATCTCTTTTCTTCGGATATCACTTTCTTTATGAAGGATGTGTTTCATCCACTTAGTACAGTATAATTGTACTACTATGGAATTTATGTAAATATTCCTTCTTAACTCTTTGTTATGTTATTAACATTTAAAACACAACTGAAATATTAAGAAATTGGTATTAGTACTTTTGTTTTACTAATATAGATAATATTATTAAACAGAAAGAAACCATATAAAAATAACGACATAAAATCTCACGTTTCGTTTGAAGTTTGTGCACCACTGTTTTCTTATTCCAACAGGCTGCTTATTCATATACATAAGCCTTCCTCTTTCCATACTTGGCGCTTGATGCCCGCGCACGACTTCAAGGTCAGAAAAATGCGCTTGCTTTGACATCACTGGTCTATGGTCAAGCGTTCCTTTTGAAACTGTGTTATTTATTCGATACTTCAGAGTGGTCATTGCTCTCTATTCAATAAAAATGACCAATACAATAACAGTCAACATGCAACAAAATAAATTGCACTCACAGTGAAAACAGGAAAATAAATGTTGTTTTAGTTTCGAACTCTGTAGGAGAGGAGCCATTTGGGAGACAGGCGTACATAGGTGTATGATATATAGACGAAACCGAGTCAGGCGGTGTGGAAGTCAGCTCTATTGATCTGGCTGAGCAGGGAGTCCAATTCTGGGCTTACATGAGAACGGAACCTTTCTGGAAATAATTTAGAGGCGTCAAATTCATATTTTATTGCCCATAACCTGCACTCACCTACTACGCTAACACATACCTATACACAAAATATAAATATATGCACGACTGAGATACAGTAGGAAACCCAAGTGAAATAGTAAGCATTTTCACATTTCAACACCACTTTACATCTGTACTTAATGTTAGTTGTGATACATATCTTCATATTGTTTAAATTTAATAGCTCAAAAATATTCAATGGAAATATCCATTAACAAAACAAAAATAATGGCCTTTTGTGGTAAACATCCAATACCAAGCAAAATTAGTTTAAATAACACAATTTTGGAAAGAGTTAATGAGTTTAATTATTTAGGATATAAACTTTCTTTTGTTGAAAATTTGGATTTATCAGAGAAAATTGTAAAATTCAACAAATCAATGGGGATCATTAATAGAGCTTTAAAACCTTCATTAGTACAAAAATCAACTCGTACTCGTCTTTATCAAATAATAGCTCGACCAGTCCTATGTTATGGGAGTGAAGCGTGGACTATAAGGACAAAAGATGAAAGCAGACTAACAGCTTGCGAGATGAGATTCATGCGCCGAACAGCTGGCTACATTAAATGGGAAAGCAAAATGAAGATATCCTTCAAGAACTTAATGTGTCATCAATACTGGACTATATCTCCAGATATCAGTTAAACTGGAAGGAACACGTCTCAAGAATGGTTTCATCCAGGATCCCTAAGGCAATAATGAAGTATCGTCCAAATGGGAAACGGTCACTTGGTCGACCCATGAAAAGATGGCAAGAAGATCGCTTTTTTCAGGCCGTAACAGTTCTTTTGGGACTAGTACTTGACATGATGATGATGATGATGATGATGATGATGATGATGATGATAATATTGTACTCCATTAAAGGAATTTTAAGGATCAATAGAATCAGCATGTTTTGCTATTAGATCCATGCAAAAGATAGTAAATATCATTACCTTAAAAACAATATACTTTGCGTACTTCCACTCGGTAATGAGTTTTGGAATAATATTCTGGGGAAATCCCACAGATAGTAACAGTATATTCTTATTACAAAAAAAAACTAATTAGAATAATAGTAGATGCCAAATCTAGAGAATCGTGTAGGACTATTTTAAAAAAAAACTACAAATAATGTCCATGGCTTGTCAGTATATTTTTTTCATTTATAATCTTCCTCGTATGTAATCGTGAAAACTTTGTAACTAATTCAACAGTTCATAATATAAATACACGTCAAAGAAAAAAAAGACTTTCATACTCCATCGGCAAGTCTATCGTGCTATCAAAAAGGAGTGCGTTATATGGCAGTAACAATTTTTAATAGCCTCCCTATCGATATAAAAAATTTAACTCAAAACATAAGATTATTTAGAGCCAAATTTGAATAAGGAACAAAAAAAAAACCTTCCAAGGCAGGATTCGAACCACGAAAGTCTTAGTTACCAGTCTATCGTGCTCTGGAGTGAACAAGGCTCTGAAATCAGCTACAAGGGTCGGTCCGGTACATATCAGGCACAACCTCAGTCAGAGGTAGGCAGCAACTGAAGGCTGCTAAATTTCTTATGCCTGTATTATATAGGCTAAAGGCTCATTCACAATGAAAATTAAACATAACGTAAGCGTTAACTTAACGTTATAGTAAAATCAAGAAGTCATACCATCAATCACGATGGGAACATAAACATAACAGCAAACATACTTGGTAACCCTGGAAACATAACAACGACGCCATTTCCTCATATTCTGTCATATACTTCAGCGCTCCACGATTGTGTTCTGTTTACAAATCACGTAAGCATAAGCATGAAAGTTTGGAGTTTGCAAACTTTCATGTTAACGTCTTACGGTAATGTTTATGTCAATGCTTATGTGAATCATTGTGAATGATCCCATTTGGTAGCCTGGGCGCAAACTTCTGTGTTTATGTTACGGTTATATTTAATTTTCATTGTGAATGGACCTTTCAATGAGATTTTCAATAAAGACGTCATACCGCGAATATATATATATATCTTGTGCTAATAAAAGCTACCTCAATGGATCAAGAGAAGCGAAGCGTAAGCATTGGTTTTATGAAACGCGAGACCTGTATCAGTGACAGTAGCTGTAGATGAAATTCAAATAGGTCGGCGGCCTGTAGGACGGGAGAGGTCATGGTGCCCTGGCGGGAATTGGGGTCACTTCCCCGCAGGTCGATGCGAGCGAGACAGCTCTGCCTTCGATCTTGGCCGCAATATCGCACGTTGTGTGCCACCTTCCAGAGAGGCGCGCGCACCCCACACACTGTGTCTTCGGCGGCGCCATTCATCTCACTTTGTCTTGGAGAACCTACATTCCCAATATATGAATTACGTACTACCACAGTCTAATATATACAGTCACGAAGCTTGAGTTTTGAGGGTGCTAGGAACAATTGACTGTGCCGGTACTATTTCGCATTGTATGTAATGAGGCGATAGTAGCGATCCTAGTGGTTAGCAACTATCTATGGATGCATATTTACTACGTACTGAGCTTCGTGACTGTATATACTAGACTGTGGTACTACCGTGTTTGTAAAGTAAATTTCACTTTAAGGGATACTAGGACT
Organism: Periplaneta americana; assembly: GCF_040183065.1. Taxonomy (NCBI): domain Eukaryota; kingdom Metazoa; phylum Arthropoda; class Insecta; order Blattodea; family Blattidae; genus Periplaneta; species Periplaneta americana. The sequence goes on from NC_091122.1 coordinate 31,017,997, forward strand.
TTTTTACATTTTTACAATTTTAATCAGATTTATTTCATTTTCTAAATGTATGTTAGATGTCTTAAGACCAAAGTATGCAAATTTTAAGTTCAATCGGACTGCTAGTTTCGAATTTAATTTTATTTTAATTATGCAAATTAATGATGTAATCAAAATGTTCCATGCCTATTAGAGTATCTTTTTTTTTTAATTGGTTATTTAACGACACTATCAACTACGAGGTTATATAACGTCGATGTGTGATTGATGATAGCGAGATATTTGACGAGATGAGGCCGAGAATTCGCTATCGATTACTTGAAATAATAATAATAATTATTATTATTATTATTTATTTATTTATACTGGCAGAGTTAAGGCTATAGGACCTTCTCTTACATTCTACCGGGTGACAAAGCATACAAGGAATGAAAATGTAACACAAAGTAAAAGAACAGGATACTAACATATTACAAAAAATAATAGCATAATAAAATCGACACTGAACAATATGAAAACAATACCATAAAAGAAAAAAGAAAGTAAAATAAGATCTAAAGATTGGAATATAATAAAAGCAACTCAATTTGTACAGATAGTTAACAGGGAAAAACGTAAGGAAGGATACAACAAATAAAATGTAATAAAATAATAAAAATACGAAATTTAAATAGAATCAACAATAAAAAGGGTAGCCTACGATAATAAATTCATTTGGCGATCAAGGAAACAAAAAAAAAAAAGTAAAAGGAAGAAAAAGGAACATATATTTTAACAAAACTTCGCAGAGAAAAGGGCTTTAAGTGAAAGGAATCTCAATTGAGAAAGTGCAACTTCAGTTTATTTTTGAAACTAGATAATGTCCGACAGTCTCTGACATGTTGTGGTAGAGAGCTCCAGAGATGAGCAATAGAGACGGTGAAAGATGAAGAGTAGGAGGATGTTCTGTGTTTAGGAATGAAGAGTGTGATATCACAGTCTAGTATATACAGTCACGAAGCTCAATACGTAGTAAATATGCATCCATAGATAGTTGCTAACCACAAGGATCGCTAATATCGCCTCATTACAGACAATGCGAAACAGTACCGGCACAGTCTTTTGTTTCTAGAACCCTCACAACTCAAGCTTTGTGACTGTATATACTAGATTATGATAATACCTTAAGCAATGTCTGATGGCTCATATGATGCAGAAGGTACCTAAGTTTTGTTTCATTGGTGAGACTCGATGTCAGCGCCGTGTGTTACGCGACAAACATCTATGCGATAATCCAACTCTTGCCAGACACTGGATAAAATGTCGGGTGTCACCGTGACTATAGCTTCTTTATTCCTCAATCAGAGTTCCTGCAGGTCTCGTGGTAGAGTCGGCATATAGACTCACAAAAAATTGCATGTGGTTAAATCGGGGGATCGCGGAGGTCATTTCCTAAAAGCACGCGATTTGCATAGTCACGAACTTTATAGTGATAGTGGGGAGGCGCTCCATCTTGCTGGAAAAGGTATTCAATGAAGATTCTAACAATGATTCAATTGCAGTATTTACCACGATTAGGTCATGTGAAAACGATATTGTCACCGACTGTGGCCTCCATAGGGGGGGGGGGGGGAAGGGGTTATATAGTTTGCGTAATGGCATGGCACAAAAGACATTCTACTTTGGTGAATCATGTTGATGTTCAATGATAGTGTGTGAATTCTCAGTAGCTAACCCAAATTGCCGATTTATCTTTCCACTTACGTGGAACCATTTCTATCGAAGAGCAGTACGCAAAAAGTTTTTTTTTCCTGCACATTATACGCCAAATGCCTGGTCACAATAGCATTGGATGATATGGAAGAAATTTGTGAACTCAAAAGTTAAGAACTTCAATACACAATATATACAGTGTGAATCTTCTTATCCTGCGGACTGGTAACTACGAAAACCTGTATTTTACAGACGATGCGAAATACAGGTACTCACATCGCATTCTCCAGCTCATCCGATAAGGCTACGATGTTGACTTGTGTTAATGTGCTGTGATAGCGCAACGGTTAACACGCTGGATTATCCGGGTTCGAATCACGGCTCTGGATACATACTTTCTTTTTTTTTTTTGTCATAATCTAGCTGTGTTTCGAGAACGTTCTAGAAAAGCATGTTTTCTGTCCGAATGCGCAGAACATTCTAGGCATTGAATTTGCCTATAAATAGGTGGTTCCAGCTACTCGTGCTCAGTGCGGTATGTAGCAGTCAATTCGGCCGAAAGTTATACGACGCAGAGGACTGTGTTTACGGCATAGTCTGTATAAAGGCTCATTCACAATGAAAATTAAACATAACGTAAACGTTAACTTAAAAATGTAAACGTTACGGTAAAATCAAGAGCATTCACAATGGGAACATAAACATAACCGCAAAGATACTTGGTAACCATGGAAACATAACAACGGCATCATTTCCTCATATTCTGTCGTATACTTCAGCGCTCCACGATTGTGTACTGTACGCAAATCAAGTAAGCATAAGCATGAAAGTATGGAGTTTGCAAACTTTCATGTTAACGTCTTACGGTAATGTTTATGTCAATGCTTATGTGAATCATTGTGAATGATCCCATTTGGTAGCCTGGGCGCAAACTTCTGTGTTTATGTTACAGTTATGTTTAATTTTCATTGTGAATGGGCCTTAACGCAGGTACTGCATAACTTCTCAGTCCGCAGGATGAGAAGATTCACCCGGTATAATAATATAAAATAGTATCATTTCTTCTAAAGTAGTTGATATCTTCCATGAACACAGGCACTACGCTTGTTTGACACTGTTTGCTGATAAACCAGCCAAAAAATACAGGCTATACAGATGCGTTTTATAGTCTAGTTCTCGGAATTTTTTGCAGACATTGCAACTGTCTTTCCGAGTACGCATCAGGACTTAGTTTTTGCAACATATGTCGGACGCAGCACAAGGTGCACAGAAATTAATGGCGAGGCAGAAAAAATACGCACAAAGAACACGGAAGGGCACGAAGGGCTCAGAGAGCTCTTCCTTTCATGCAAACCACAAATTGGAGGCTTGCAGCAGACACATGTTCTGGATAGGACGCCATTTGCTACCTCAACATTTATTGCGTTGTGGCAGTCATGGCTGTCCTTATGTCGAGGGGCAAAGCATTCAATTCCGGTTTCCTTTGTGACACACCAACCCACCCGCTAATTTTTAAGCAACATCGCAATTTCAGTAACTGTACTACCGCTCCATCTTGAGAACATTGCGAGACCTATTAAAGTTAACATAAAAAGAACATAAATTATTGCAAAGACAAGGAAAAATTTCAGACACACAAAAATGTATTACGCAATCATATTCATTATGTTGCCATGGCTAATAATGATAACAATAATAATAATAATAAAATTAATAATAATAATAATAATAATAATAATAATAATAATACAGTAGAATCTGGTTTATACGTAATCCAGTTATTCAGTGTGCAGTTCTGGTTTGTGCATAATTATGAAGATCTAGCGCAGCGTTTCTCAAACTTTTTTGAAGTGGGGACCACTTTTTAAAGTCAGAACAGTTCCACGGACCACCTTACTCTTGTTCCTTTCGAAAGCAAATTTATCATTTTTGTAGCATATTTTAATACCAATATACTATTCCGTATTTTCGAGAAAAATATCAGATGGAAGGCAGTGCATGGTTTAATGATCGGAGCGAGGGGCACCATCCCACGATCAACTGTAAACACTATCAAAACATTTGGAATCCATGACATCATTCCAAAAATAATTACTTCAACCATTAAAGGGTCTGTGGCAATTCTGAAAAATCATTTATACGGAATATCATAATACCCCCCCCCCTTTTCTATTCGTTAGTGTGTGATTGTTACAAATATATGTACAAATTTATTATTTCTTAAACTTAAGCTCCTAGTTCACATTTAAATTTGGCTCATCTATCTTACTGTAATCATTACTATTCTTATATGTGTGTTATTCTGTGTTTTTGGCAACCCAGGATGCCTGGGCAGACTATTTCTTGAAATAAATTATATTTAAAATAGAATTAATTAAATAAAATTAATTTTATATTAGTATTAGCTAATTAAGCTAATGTTAATAGAAGAAAATTCATTTTTGTTTCTTTAATAATTCAAGGCTATTAGAGTTTGGATAATCTTTAACTTATTAACTAAAAATAATAATAAATGTTGATGAGATGGATGAGCCTGCCGATTCTTGCACAGTTCTGTATTTGGACGTATGCCGGTAAGTTTAAGTCGGAGATCGTCACATACATCGAGTCGATTTCGGTAGCCTACTTGTTTTTATTATAGTTAGTGATGAAAACCGTTTCTCACATAGATGCGTAGAAGCAAACTGAATTATAATCTGTAAAGAATCATTGTACAATTCACTATATTCTCTTTTCACTTGCGATGAGGTCCAGAAATTAACCATACCTTCCACTTGGAATTTCATTTTAAGTCCGGTCACATTAGAGAGTTCAATTAACTGTTCTTTTCACTCAATGAAAGTTTGTTAGTTTCAATATCGCAATGAAAGTGATCACGAACCCATGAAAATTCGTCATATTTACTTGGAAAATAAGTATCAAAAGTTATATTATTGGTGTACGACGTACAGTACGTGACCATTTCAATGTGCAGACTGGGTGTCGGCAAAACTATTATACATGGAAAGGTTCGGTCTTCTGTTATGAATTTGAGTGGTCCCTGGGTGGGTTAAAAAAAAAGCGCGGCGCTAGATGTGCAGGGAAAAGATGGCGAGAAACACCACATTCGTAGTGCTTTAAATCCCTCTTATGTTGTTGAGAGTAGAGTGGGAAGTCAGTAGACGGACAGGGTAATAAATTTCATAAAATGTCAATATTGGGAGAAAAAGTGAAAGGCGATTGTCATGTGTCATTTCCAAAGTCTGAGATTTTCAGGTATAGAGTGATACGCAATTCGTTTGAATTTTATTTTTTCTTCTGTCTTTTTGAAGGACCACAAGGGCAGACCTCGAGGACCACAGATGGTTTGCGGACCATAGTTTGAGAAACGCTGATCTAGCGAGACAGGTCGAGTTCGTTGACCTCTTACATCTGTATTACAAAAAGAGTGTATAAGCGGGGATGTTGCCGGAATTCTGAAACTTCAAACTTAATTTTTTAATGAACCGCGCATTTAATCACAGAGCGTAATATAGGTTTTCTTTTCATTTAAGTGTACCCTATCGTCCGTTTCAATCACGAAACGTTATTTCTCTTCCACCCTATATAATAGCACTCACTATTGAAACTGATTGGGAATAAGGTTAAGATACTTTGTGCTGGGCATTATTCTTTTGAAACGATTTGTTTGAAAATAGTCAAACAGATAGCTGTTTTACCGGCGAACATGACATTAATAGGCCTAATAAATTATTTAATAATAGTTCACAAAGTCAATACATACACTAAACAATATATCCAAGTTATACATAACTAGCAATTTCATAAATACAATTCTAATAACACATTTTTTTATCAGTACTAATATTATTTGATCTAGCTATCTTCTAAATTTTTTGGTCTATCTTACACTTATGTATTGTTTTAGTGCAAGTTTCGACCAATACATCTTGTTTATTCTTATGACTATGAATCTTTCTTATCTACATTTACCCATTCATTTCCAGTTTTTCATTAATAATTTTATTTCTTTTATTTTTAACTAAAAACAGAAAGAAACTTATTTGTTTTGTAAATACAGATTATTCATTCGTTTTTTAATTGCAATCTCTTTGCTCATTAATAAGAATTTTTTTCTTTATGAATTCTTCTCGAATTTGTTTAGTAAAATGACACTCAAGGAGTATATGTATATCATCTTCTCTATTTTCGCATAAAGAGCATATTCCTTAAGGAAAATTACCTCTTTTATTTCTTAACCTCCAAATCCCTAGTCTGAACCAGGCTAGTCCAAATCTTTCTTTCATTTTCATGTTATCAATATATTCACTCCGTCCCACTTTTTATAATCATTGAAAAATATTAGAGATCGCAATTCACTAATACTACTAAAGTCATTGTGTCTTATTATATTGTTACATCATGATTTAATTACATTTAAAGTAGCAGTGCAATTTATAGTTGCCAAATTATTCCATAACCAACCTAGTCCGTTACTAAAAATGTTATTTTTAATTTTTAAGAAAACATGACATTAAAGTTGCAAACTCTGAATGAAGAGCTATGGACTTTTATTTATAAGTCTTAACATTAAATTCATATTCAGTTGCAGTGCAGTAGTAAACTGGTGGTAGGATGGCCTAGCATAATTACAGTATACTGCATTTGTAAAGTTATTATAATGGAGGCCCAAAATAGCGTGTTATCCAAGATATTTAGATTTCTCAATAACTCTATACACTATCCATTTCCGAAAACACTTCCGAGATATCGAAATTCGACTATAAGTGCAAATAGGTGCAAGTTTTCCAAGCATGACGAAATAGTAAAAGGAGGAAGAAATTTCGGAGAATATTTCGTTTATATGACGTCATTCCATTTTCGGCCAATGAAGTGTAATTAAATTTTGAATTCCAACCAATCACAGTCATACATCGCGATAATTTCTGCAGCTCGATTTATCACTATCAATTTATCGCATGGTCGATCTTTTGTTTAGTCAGTGTCGCCAACTGTTTCCACTAAATCGATGAGCATGAATCCATTGTACTAAATAAAGTGCGAAATCCCACTTCCAAATCTACATGTTCATCTTCTAATTCCATGCCCATTGCATCTAAAGAAAATTACACTCCTTCATAACTGCTCATTTAATTAATGTATTAATCAGGTTATTTGTAATTATATTATAAAATGTTTAAATTAAATTATGATTTCAGCAGATAATGAAAACGTATTTCTGTTATAATAACAAGAGAAAAGCGCAGTACATGTAATTAACATTTTTAAACCTGTATTTTGCTTTTCTCAATTGGCATTACTGAATAACATTCAATTTCTTTATTGCAGTAATCGTTATTCATCTATTTCAATTTCACAATGTCTGAATAGGTTAAGTATTCATAAATATACAATAATTATTAACATTTTGTGAGTGAATTTGAGGGATATATTATTTATATTTTTATTTTATTCACGAAATAGTCCTAATAAATGTCACTCGAAGTCTGAGATTACTACAGATAAAAAGATCTTTCTGATCATGTAAAACGGGAAGGGGAAAAATTGCAGCAAACAGAGTCATGGGATAGAGAAGTTTGCAAGACTATAAATTTAAAAACAATGTGTGTGTTCCCAGACAACAGATAAGCGTTTGCGAAGTTCCCACGCTGAGTAAGGGACACAGTGAGTCCCTGTATCTTTATCGTTTTAACCTAGTCTAAAAGGCATAAATTAATTTTCAGAGATGCAACACATATTGCAAGCGTTTTTTCTCATACTTGCCACACTAGCCAAGGACACAGCTTATTATTTATTGTAATATATGACCGACGACGAATTTGGGGTCGCATGAACTGGTGGGACTGTCAACTGAAAACAGGTACCAACCAGCCTTTTCTATGGAAATCGTTCGCCGAGTTTACTAGCAAGCTCTGGCATACGTTTATCTTGTCGTGTGTGCAATTGGTCCTTGAACACGATACGAAGAGGTCAAAAATCTTTTTATTATTTTATCTAAGCATTTATTTACTACTTACTCATTTATTGACTATTAGTTTCCTTTAGTTTTCCATCTAAAGAATAGATGTTTGTCTGCTGTCTATGTTGTCTTACATGGTAAGCTGGCGCCATACAGACTTCACAGCAGAGAAGTCCCACTGCGTATTATATTATGGAATGAAATGAAATTTATGGGAGGAGATCACTATGGCCCAGCACTGCGACCTGTTACGATTAACTGCGCTAACCCTCAAGCTAGGCGCATTCCCAGCTGACTACACTAAAGTTCGCTGCGTACCCAGGTGGCTTCGAGCAGGCAACCCTCCTCGTCCCTAGGCCAGCCCCCTCCGTGCGTCGCCAGCCGGCGATCGGGGAATGCTATGGAATGTTGACGAAATGGAGAAACGGTGACGCAATGATGTTGATGCCTAATATGGAGAAAAACGGGAGAACCCGAAGAAAAACCCCAATCTTAATCTTACAAATTCATTGTTCGGATAAATTTCAGAACACGGATACATTCCTTTTCCTCTTACTCCAAAATGCCAACCTTGTGCACACAAGATTAATTTTTGGCATTGGAAAGTTCCTTTTCGTAAGCATGATGATGCGCCTTCGACAAACACAGACAAATCTGCTCTTTTAGTATTTTAAGATAATTGTTGTCAGTGAGGTATCCATATGCTGAGTTTTCCCCATTATTCATACTTCTGTGAAGAGGAAATGTCCTTTAGTAGCTTTGGGGATTTCAATAAATAGGTGTGAAATTCTTTACATGTAAAATGCTTCAAATATATTGTACTGTTACAATACTCTTTAATGCTTCTATTAATAGTCTCTTCCTTTCATCTGACCATTGGGTATACTGTAGATTAGTGAAAATACCCTCTCAACATAGGCAGTATGTGCAATTATTGAAAAAAAGAATTAACACATACACCAAAGTTTGGAAACACTTAATATTCACAACCTGCTCAAAAACTGTAAGTTACTCCACTGAAAATCTATTGTTTCCAAGAAAAATGCTTCATCTTCCTTACTTACTTACTATTGGCTTTTAAGGAACCCGCAGGTTCATTGCCGCCCTCACATAAGCCCGCCATCGACCCCTATCCTGGTGCAAGATTAATCCAGTCTCTATCATCATATTCCATCTCCCTCAAATCCATTTTAATATCATCCTCCCAGCTACGTCTCGGCCTCCCCAAAAGTCTTTTTCCCTCCGACGTCCCAAGTAATACTATATGTATTTCTGGATTCGCCCATACGTGCTACATGCCCTGCCCATCTCAAACGTCTGGATTTAATGTTCCTAATTATGTCAGGTGAAGAATACAATGCGTGCAGTTCTGTGTTGTGTAACTTTCTCCATTCTCCTGTAACTTTATCCCTCTTAACCCCAAATATTTTCCTAAGAACCCTATTCTCAAACACCCTTAATCTCTGTTCCTCCCTCAAAGTGAGAGTCCAGTTTCACAACCATACAAAACAACCGGTAATATAACTGTTTTATAAATCCTAACTTTCAGATTTTTTCATAGCAGACTAGATGGTAAAAGCTTCTCAACCGAATAATAACACGCATTTCCCATATTTATTCTGCGTTTAATTTCCTCCCGAGTGTCATTTATACAGGGACACCACTTTATTTTTACCAACACTTTTAACATTAACCTGGCTATACTCGGAAACACTGTTGTCCCCTTCCATTACAGGAGTTTGATGTCACTAGTGCAATATGTAAACAAATCATTTTACTAGGTATAGGAGGAAAGAAAAGTAGTGTATCCATTTATATTGTAGGAAATACAATATTACGATTTTCAGTTTGATCATAACTTTTACGGAATTTATCAAAATACAGTAGAGTAGTAACATTTTTTTCCAAAAACTCAACTTTTCAGGCGGCTATGTTCGTTATGTAATGTCTACTTTATTTAGCATATTAATTATTGGTGTTAACATACAATATAGAGAGTGCACTTAAATTGAGGGGCTCATAAGTAAAGGGCTGTAAGTGCACTTAAGTTACTTTGGAGAAAATGGGGTTTAAATATTTAAGCTTTCGTAAAACCGGTGAAATTTTTATTTAAATTTTAATGTGTGATGCGATTAAAATATCCCTTTGCCACTAAAATTTTAGATACTTTAGCTTACACTGGATATACTTAACTCATGTTATTACAAATGTCACTAGCATTCCTTTGCTTCTAGCCACCTCAATTCAAAATAAGCTAATCTGAATTTTTAAACAAGTTGCTGAAAATGGTTGCCGTTCATTACAATGCAGGCTTCAATTCTTTACGCATATTATTAAAAACATTTTGAAGCATATTCTCTGAAATTGAATTTATCGTTTCTTCAATATTTCTGAAACACACTATACACTGCAATGTTTACTTCACTGCTTGAAGACTTCGAATGCAACAGCGGCCGTAAGTTTGTGTGTCTGACGGGAGCAAGGACATTAGTGAAGGGGTGGGGATGAAGTACATTCAGAAATGCAGGTACAATAAAAATGCAAGTAAAAATAAAATGATGTCCCTGTATTTGTTACTGTTGCACCAAATCTAAATTTTTCCACCTCTTCGAAGGATAAATCTCTACTATTTATGTTTCCATTCCGTGCAATATTTTGGTCACGAGACATAATCATATACTTAGTCTTTTCGGGATTTACTTCCAAACCTATCGCTTTACTTGCTTCAAGTAAAACTTCCGTGTTTTCCCTAATCGTTTGTGGATTTTCTCCGAACATATTCACGTCATTCGCATAGACAAGAAGCTGATTGCTTCAAAACAAATTCTTTGAGAGCACATAATTCATAAAATGCATATTTTCATACAACAACAGAAACACATATTTTGACCTCAGATGTTATCTTATAAAGGCCCTACTGTATTTCAATATTTGGTGCAGTATACTATGTTGTTGCAAGGCAGAAAGCCGGACACTTTGGCTTTAACGTAAAAGCCGGACAGACGACCACAAAATACTAAAAAAGCAGGACATGTCCGGCGAAATCCGGACGTCTGGTCACCCTAGTCGCGTGTGTGTAGGTAACTGGAAATCAATTGTAGCTATTTTTGCGTTGCTGGTCGCTCGTCGGGAAGCCTGCCAGGAGTACGGACTTAATTAGAGGCTAATGTCGCTTCACTTAAAATTAACGTCGAGACATTTACCCTCTCGTCAAAACAGAACTACACACAGACACCAGCCAGTAACCTTTTCTAGGAACCGGGAGAGGTTGGAAACCTTTTGGTTGTGCGTGATGGCGAACTCGAAAGCGTGCCATAAACATGGCGGATTCCACGAAATGCTCTGATGAGGGGGGATTATAAACATACCCACTGCAAAATGTAGTAGTTCAACACTCGCTAGAGCTCTGGCTGCTGTGTTGTGTTAAAATATGTACCCCATAATATAATCCCTGCATTTGCAAAATCCATTATAATTTGTTTCTATACGACACGTGTCTGATGTGAGTAGTGTAGACCACCGATTTTACACACACAGAGTGAACCGTAAGTAAAGTCATTAATTTCAGGGTGTTATTCTTTGAGATATTCCAAACTAAAAAGTTTAATACGATTTTGCTCGTTTGTGTTTCCTTTTCGAGAAAAAAAAAATGTTTTGTGCGAGATCGTGCGTATTTGCTTGTTTTCCGCACAGAACCAATACGCGGTAAGTGTGAAATACCACATTCAGTATTCCCAATGTAACACACATAACAATTTCCCTCTTCTTACCGCTTAAGAGCGACATTCATTTTACTGCTTTAGGCTTTTAACATATTATTTTTAGAGACGTTTAACATAGTAATAATTATAAATTGGAAACTTACCACTGCAATTTCACCTAAATTGCAATGTTAATTATTGTTTTTAAATATTTGCAAAAATTAAGTAAAGTCTACTACTACACGAAACGTATTGCATTACTGATACAAGTAACATTAAGGAAGCCGTGAAAAAATCAACAAAATTCCAGATGCGGATGTTATTACTGCAATATGTTATATAAATAATATTGTTAAAATATTAAAATGAAAAATAAATCATTACATAACGTTACCGTTTGTTTTAAGTTCGCATTTATAGACTGGGGGAAAAAAAAAGACAGACGTATATCACGGCCTGCTGGAGTATAGTAAACACAGAAATCATTTTATAGCAACAATGTTGAAGAAAGATATTAAGTTTTTCGAAGTTGCCGTCATTAAACAGAAAACCAACATGGAGATTTCATTGCAACTAATTAGAAATTCGTCTTTCAGGTATGTAATAAACGATCTTCGCACAAAATAATGTACGATACACGAGCGGTATGTTTGTTTTCATGTTCTCGGAAATTAAAAAAGCTCAACTACGTTTCGCTTTTTCAATCTTTTCCTCGACCATGAAAACGTCAACATACCGCTCTTGTAACGTATATTACTATTGTGTGAAACATTTCATATAGTGTTTTAGGAAAACCATTGATTTAATTCACAATGTGCTCAGTTAATTTAAGAGAGCAGCGTGTTATGATAATAAATGATTGAAGAATTTTAGTTTTGTTCTTTAAGGATTATATGTGAATGACCACAAATATTATCAGAAAATGCAGGCTCTAAATTTCTAAAATTTTATAAGGAAATGAACTCACAATTGGACAAAATTTACAAGGTACCACAACGCGACTTACTTCCGCAGTTAAGTGCACAGTAATCTGTACAGAAATGTACACTGCTAGCTATGAGAATATTAAAGATTTTATTAATTTATCCTACAGAATAATATATGTAAGCAATTCGAACACGTCTTATCGGAAATCAAAGCCGGGCTCAGTCAATCTTTGTTATGTATATTTTATTGGTTATTATACGACGTTTTATCAACTACAGAGCGTTCGCGTACGGGTGGGGCCAGGAAAGCGGCCTGCCTGCGGTGTCGCTTGCGGGAATCGTCTATCCATAAGCTTCCGCTTTCTATACTATACTCTGTAGGGTTTTAATTTTAAAAGTTTAGCAGCAGTAAAGACTGATGTTTTTGAAACACTAACTTCCTGTGAAACACTTCTTAGAGATTTATTAGGAGAGCGTGTAAATTATGCACTGATTTCATTAATTTTTTCTGCCGTCAATACTCTTTGTTTTCGCTTAGGAATTGTAGCATTTATCGACCCTGTTGTCCTTAATTTGTTAACAAGGCGTCTAACAGTTTCTCTACCCTGAATTGGAGCACCCGAATATTTCACTTCAAATTGCCTACGCACCTCTCTACATGACTCTGTTTTCACATATGAGTCATTCCACGTCAAATCGCACAGCAATAAAACACGTAAATGGTCGAATTTTTTTTCATGAATTCTAGACATCAAACAAGGAGACCCGTATTGTTTTATTTTCACAATTATTAATTATTTGTGTAGTTATGATTATTTGAAATTACGCAAATTATGCGCTCACTATTACAAAAACTCATATGCATATATGCATCATGCATAAAAACTCTCTGTCCAAGCGTGAATTTTGCGTTTTGCATTGTTAACAAATTTTACACACACGCTGAATATTTAAGCAACTGTGTCAAGAAACTGCACTGTACGTGTTAAATACTGCAACATCTGGCTCACAACTGATAACTTGTCGACCTTGATGTCCTTGATTGTCGAGCGTGTCTCAACAACTGCGCGCACAAAGAGGCGTATCAGTACATGCCGCTTTCCTGGCCTCACCCGTAGGCGAACGCTGTACTATGGTTATCTAGTCTGAACGAGATGAAGATGATTATGCCAGCGATATTAATCCAGGGTCCAGCGCCGAAATTTGCTAAGCATGTGCTCTTAATGGGTTGAGGGAAAATCCCGGACAAAAACTCAACCAGGTAACTTGTCCCAATCAGAATTTGAACCCAGGCCCGCACGTTACACGGTCAGGCATGCTAACCGTTACTCACAGCGGTGTAATGCTTTTTTTTTTGTGACGTGTGTTTCTTCTCTAGTAATTATATTGTAGACTCGTCCTTTTATTTCTAGTTCGGCTCTTTATTTTAAAATAAAAGTTACATGAAACAAAGCAAATTCTTGTTCCATTAATCAGCTTTCTAACGTGTTAGTCACAGTGCCGAAAGGACGCGGGAACATAGAGGAGGCCATGGATTGCCCCGAAAACCAGAAGCAGTGAGTAAACAAGGATGACCACATAATGCAGGAATATTTATGTAAGGCCACGCACAGTCCGAGAAAACGCGAAGATCGTAAAACAGCAGAAGAAAAAGAAGAAAAAAACAACTTCAGACGGTGTGAATCACCTGATACGTGTTTCCTCAAGACGGGCATTACGTCATTACCACCACTCTGATCAAACTCTCCTCACACATTGGAATGCTATACAAACAAACCCCGTACTTTTATTATTACATATTCTCTGCTCTAAACAGAGAGAGACTTCTTGAAGGTAATGCCTGTCTTGTTCGGTTGTTTGCAGAGCCAATTAAGAGAAACGGTCATCTAAAATCTGTTATATCTGGGTACCTGCAGACTTACTAAAGGCTTTACCAACAACCAAAAATGTATTTAAAAATAGGCTTAAGGACTTTACTAATAGACGGTAATTGTACACAGTATTTAAAGGGTGTAAATGTTGTATCAGTGAAGAATTATGTTGTGTCAGTGAAGTGTGTTGTGTCAGTGAAGTGTGTTGTGTAAGTGAAACGTGTTCCTGTCAGTGAAGCTTTATAGTTTATAGTGGCAGTGCAAAGTATTTGAACAGTGAAATGTTTTTGAAGTGTTAGTGAAATCAGGATAGAATCAGTGAAATGTGTCGTAGTTCCAGTGCAGTGAGTGAGTTGACAGCGAAATGAGTGCAGTGTTGAAAGGTACTTGTGCAGATATGAACATATCATACTCGTGGGTTTTAGTTCGAACTTAGGTTTAAGATACAAATTAGATTTATTTTAAATGTTATTTTAAGTGATCGTGCTTCATTTAATTTAGGTTGTTACCTGTTATTATTAATACCATTATTATTATTATTATTATTATTATTATTATTATTATTAGTATTATTCTTATTATTATTATTATTAATTATTGTTCGTATTAATTATTAGTATTATTATTAATTGTATTTTTAATTGATAGTTTATTATTGTCATTATTGAGTGTAATTAGTTACCACTGCCACCGGGTATATACCCATTGCAGTGTGAATAAATACATATATACATACATTCATAATGGTCCAATTGAAAAGCAGAGAGAAAGGATTTTTTTTTATTTCGATATCAATGCCATTACTATAGTCGACATCGATCAGCGGTTCCCAACTTGTGGTCCACGGACCCCTAGTGGTCCGCAAAAGATTTGAAAAGGATCCTGTCCACACCTGTGGAGTAACGGTTAGTGCGTCTGGCGCGAAACCAAGTGGCCCGAGTTCGAATCCCGGGCGGGGCAAGTTACCTGGTTGAGGTTTTTTCCGGGGTTTTCCCTCAACCCAATATGAGCAAATGCTGGTTAACTATCGGTGCTGGACCTCGGACTCATTTCACCGGCACTATCAGACGCTGAAATAACCTGAGATGTTGATAATATAAATAACCCACTAAAAGAAAAGGAGTCCACCGCTGTGGTCTCGTGGTAGTGTCTTCGCTCCCAAACCCAGTGGGCCGGGGTTCTATTCCCGCTTGGGACGAGTTTTTTCGGGGTTTTTCCCTCACACCTATGGATGAATATCAGGTAACTTTGTCAGGCGGAAGAACAAATGTACGAACCAACGAACGAACAAACCAATCAACACACAACTAAATAAATAACTAAAAAAATAACTACATTAATAAATGATTAAATAAATAAATGACTACATAAGTAAAGAATTGAGTGAATGAATAAAAATAACTAAATGACAAAATTAATTATTTCATTAAAACAAATAATAAATAAAGAGAAACAATATAAAATTACAGTGAAGTGTTAACATTGAAAAAACATGTAAAACATATGATTTAATTTTATCCCGATACAACTGGTTACTCAATCACAAACACCCGCTATCACAAAGAACTCGTTTGTGAGTGAAGAATGACTCACAAACGTCTGCCTCGTATAGCAGCCAATATTCTACCAGCAGTACCAGACAGATTAGTTTAAAACTCGAAGTAACGTTAAAAAAACGATATCAGTTAGGTCACATTATTGTGTTACTTTTACTGCAAAGCTCGTATGAAAGAGTGACAAAACTGTTTTAAAAATGCAAGAATTTGTATGTGGCAGAGTCTTGAGATAGATTCTGATTTACAAAACACAAAAAATATCCATAATATGCACTTTCGCTCTAATTTCGTAGGAACCCACAAATTTCGCATTTTGTAACTCAATTTAGTATTTTATTGCAGATTAAAAAACTACAGTAATATACTTAATATAATAATAGGAATAAAATTACTTATTTTGACAACATTTGCGCACATTTCGCATTTTTCGTGATCGCGAGAATCTACCATCTCTTCTCATTAGGTCCTTAAATGCATTAATAGTACATTATGCAAAGAGCCTATAATGATAGTAATTAAGACGCAAGTATGGATATTTATGAAAGGAGCGCAAGCGAGTTTCATAATATTCATACGAGCGTCTTAATTACCATTATAGGCAAGTTTCATACGACTTTTTATGCTCGACCATATTTCTAACTTGAAATTATTCAGATGTATACATTTTATTTGTATCTGACAAGATCGGAAGTGACCTTGTTCTAGGTCGTGAATTGTGAGATGTGCGCAGACGCGAAAGTATTGATTTTTTCCGAGGAATAATAATGTCATTGACCTTGATGTAATCCCGTTAAACTTGATATAACGTTGATTATTGAATTCGACATTGAAAAACGAGATGACAAATTGAATTTATTTGAATATTATTTACAATTAACGCTAAATATTATAGTAACAGAACATAACCTTCTGTGACAGTATTGGATTTCCAGCCTCCGTGACTTTTCGCTAATTCTCTTTCGATTGCATATCCGAGAATAATCGATACTTGCGGTTTTATAACGGTACAAAGCTGACTTGTCATTGGCTGAACACCTGTAAGCTGAGTTGGCATTGCCTGAACACCTGTACTTTAATGACATGCATTAAAGGACTGCTACCAGGTGTATAATTACTACATTTCGGCATGGTCGAGCATAAACATTATTATATCTTCTGTATTTATGGATGAATTACTTAAATCTTATTAAGTTATATATGTAAGTATCGTACAAGCCGTGAAAATCACGACTACACATCTAATGAAATCATGTAATAAACGGACACTTGTGCGAAAATTTATTTTTAAGAGAAATACGTTTTTAAGACGGGTTGCCCACACTGACTTGGTCGTAACAGTAGGAAGCACTTGAATTTCGTGGGAATGAGGCTCCCACTTTTGGCAACATCGAACACAATGGCGGCGACGTTCTCACAACAGAAAACAAAAGTTTCCGTGGAGGACTCGCTCCTTGACATGCTTTTGTTTCTGCCTTATCGATAGTAGGTCAACATGGCGGTGTGTTCCAGGTTTCCGCGGTTTTCACTCGAACGTATCCCGCTTTCCAGGGATCGCTGCCTTATGACTGCGAACGTTGCAGTCGAATTGAAAACAAACACCGCAAAGTAGCTTCTCGTGTCATATCCAGGGGAAGCGATGGAGACCTGATCTACGCGATCACTTCTCTTCGGGTGGTGTACCTCAGGCGTCAATTCAATTAATTAACTTCAAACAGTTCCTCGGGTCGCCATATAATGCTCTAGATATCACTACATCAAACTCCGTTTCAGTTATGACGTTTTCTCTAGCATTGAAAGGTTTGGTGTTTTTTTAATCTATTTATCTTCTTGGTTACAGCAGCGTTTCTCAAATTATAGTGCGCGGACCACCTGGGTCCTCGAGGTCTATCCTTGTGGTCCTTCAAAAAAAGACAGAAGAAAAAATAAAATTCAAACGAATTGCCTATCACACTACTGGGTGTTCAGTTCAAAGTGTGTCATGGCTCGCTGTATGCCGTCATGTGGCTAGCCGATGAGCCTAGAGAATTCAATCTTCCTACACTTCCGCAGAGGTGTATAACCTATGATGCAGAGCAGTTGCCTGGCAAGTACGTACTGATACGTACGGTAACGCCGGTAGTGGCAGGAATGTGAACTGTTTGGAAATACGTACTGCCGGGATATGGGGAGAGGGTTAAGACGATTACTTACGTATTTGTTGACATTAACTTCGACGGTCAACATGGACACGGAGCATTTGATTTGTGTTGTGGAATGTTACGTACGCAACCGATGATAACAAATACCCTGCGTACGACTTGCCGAAGCAAAACACAGTTCGAAAGAGGTTATGGTAGCACTCAGACCATACAGACCGCCGTCTGTTGCTACGACGTTCAAGTTATACCGCACACGTTCTCAAGTTCAGATTGAAGAAAGCCTTAAATAATAGGCAACTTCTCTAACATATAAGCTGAAACTCGCTTCAAATCGGTGACCCAACAACAATGACGTCATGACACACTTTGAAATAAACACTCAGTATAGCTGAAAATCTCAGAGCTTGTAAATGACACATGCCAATCGCCTTTCACTTTTTCTCCCAGTAAGTTACTGACATTTTATGAAATTTATTACCCTACTCGTCTACCGAATTCTCACTCTACTCTCGCCAACAAAAGAGAGGTTTAAAGCACTATGAACGTGGCGTTTCTCGCCATCTTTTCTCTGCACATCCCGCGCCTGTAACCCAGCCAGGGACCACCCAAGTTCATAACAGAGGACCAAGGTACCGAATCTTTTAATGTATTCATGACTTTCTTAATAGCCTTGTCGCCACCCAGTCTGCACTGATAGAACGTGCCAAATTGCATATTTACTTGTTGAAAATCGGGTATGTTTCTGCTTTAATTCTTTTTATTTCTCTTTTTCCAGATAACGATATTCGAAATTTTAGACTCAGCCTATTTTAAAATCCGGGCATATCAGATCCAGAAATTCAAATTACAATACTTTTCTAAAATTTTCTGTAGCCAATCACAGGTAACTTATAACAAATTCTGTGCATTGCTGATTACCAACGAAAGTATAATAAAATGATGGAGTGACCATAAATTTTTTTAAGCAAATTTCCGCGTTATCACTCAACAAATATATGTTTGGTTGCTAGGACACGAAATTACCGTAACACGTAAGACGCATCAACATTTGCAAAACATCGTAAAATTAATTTTCGCGTATTTCATTTTCCAACTCCAACTAAATATTAATCTTTTTCTATGCTGCGCTAGATTATATGACTGTTAAGGCATGACAAACTTTAATATCAAAGGTCACTGTAAAGAATCAGCTTTAAAGTTCACTTTTATATGTTATTAATTGCATCTGAACTCGAGACATCAATTTTCTTAAACCATGACAGCTTTTTCTCTGTAACTTACGTATCCTTGGATACATTACTGTTACACAATACAGAATGTTCATCTCGACTCCCGGCCGAGAATAACATCAGATATGCTTGTAGGGCTTGCGTAGACAGCGTCATTGTAGATTCATAAGCTGCCACATATTTTTATTGGTATAATTTTGACTATTAATAGCACGCAGACAATTATATTTAATTCCATAATGAGTACTAAGCAGTGTAAGAGTGTCCACCGGCTGTGGTGCACTCTGGATAGTTTCTGACGAACTAAGTGGTCTGCGTTTTTCGGCAGCAGCGACGTCTATGAGCCCGCTAGTACAATTGGGAAGAATATCGACAAATTAATGGCCCTACCATTGAAAACAAAAATCGCGAAATCGTTTTATGAAAATGCTACTCACACATTAATAAAAATCCCCTCCTCCCCAAAATTGAGTATACATGAATAACCAATCATACTACAGACGAATATATAATTATATCATTTCTTAAGTTTGTGTTTAGTCTGGGAGTTATTTCTGTACAGTTTTCTTAGAGTGTGATTGATATTTTTATAAAAAGATTTCGGGAATGTGTATGCAGATGTACACCACTTTAAAAAGTTACTATAACACCCGACTGGTATAGATCTCGCAAGCAGAGATTACAGACGATAGGAATGCGAACGAAACAATTCGATAAGGAAGAGCGGGCGACAGGAAAGGTCATGAGATAACTTGAATGATATTCAAGAGTACAGTCGGAAGAGAAACGACATCGATAGAATCAGTCTTGCATTGTGATACAGTATTGTCAAAAGTGACGGAATTTCAATGTAGAAGACGGGAAAAGAATGGCTTTCACGGGTGACGGATTTTATGGCGGAAATTACGATTTACATTGTCCTTTGACTTTTTTTATGCCATTTATAATTGTTTAATTTTTGGGGGAGCGTAGACCAACAAAGCACATCAGCTCCAGAACTAGAGGCAGATGATGTGGATGAATTATTATTATTATTATTATTATTATTATTATTATTATAATCAAGATTGTTAAGTTGCGTTAATATTTGCTTTTCTTTGCATATAGATAAATTGAGTGGGTCTTATTTTTTTTTAATTTTGACGGATTCCGACGGATTTCCAGGTGATAGACTGACAGGGATACAATTTATGTGTTGGCAACACTATGTGATAGTCACATTACGGTTTTATTTTCAGTTCCACTGCATATGAATACGTGTCTTGTTCCAAGTACGTTTATTTTATTATGTAGTGATGGAGCGTTTCCCTCGCAGAGTATCATTATTTTATTCGTAAACATAATGTTGCGCGTTTAATTCGCTTCGAATTTTTCTCTTGCTACGCTCTTCATTTCCACAGGCGAAGTCTCCATTTGTTCATCTTCTTGGAAGAGACAGTACTTCCATCGGCCCGCACTTCTCGCCCCCTCGGCGTGCCTACATTCGACAAAACAGACAGTAATGCCACCACTGTTTTTCGGTAATCGTTCCTTGCGTGAGCTATACCACTGTTGTTTAGTCAACTGTCGGAAGACACGTTGGAACCTCATAAGTGACATCAATAAGGCATCATTCATGAGGCAACTAAGTCAGAAGACAGGGAAGTAGGGCGGCCAGTTCATAAATATAATTATGTGCGTGCGACAATTAATAAAAGTTATATGGGTAAACGTACTCAGTAAGTTACGTAAGGTTACTAAAAGTTCCTTTTTTTATACCTCTCAATACGACTTCCTATATGCAGTGGGAAACGCGGTAAGGAAGTGATATAAGAATAAATTCCAGTTCATATCTTCCACTTATGTGTTCTTACGATTATAATTTTCCGTTAAAATATGAATTGTGCGAAGTGTCTACTGGGTGTGGGCAGGAACAGTCAGTCACATACGTCAGCAGCAATCAGGCATTGCCTCCTGGGACGTCACAGACTTTATCAGTGCTTATATCGGCAAAATGTGAAGTGTCGAGGACGAACGCCTCATCATTCGGAAGATCTCGTATCTCGGCAACGTAGAGACGTTGCCAGATGTTACGAACATTGGAGGATTCTAACGAGCTATAGCCATAAATTACAGTGGCCGACAAAACAAAACGTTTTTATAATCACTAGAAATATATCATTCAAAAACATGTAATCAGGTGCATTGACGAGAACAATACGGTATATATTAAATATATTAGATAGTCGAAGCTTATCAGATAACGATATAGCATAACAAAATTTTGATTATTGTTTTAGACTCTGTGAGAGAAAAACTATTTCTTTCTGACTTACAATAAATCACAAAAATATTAACCAATTTGAAATAAAGGACTTTTGTGCGAGATCGCGCGTATTTTCTTGGTTTCCGCACAAAACCAATCCGCGGAAAGTCTAAAATTCCACATTCAGTATTCCCAACCTAACACACATAACAATTTCCCTCTTCTTATCGCTTAAGTGACATATTGATTTTACTGCTTTAGGCTTTTAACATATTATTTTTAGAGACGTTCAATATAGTAATAATTATAAATTGGAAACTTACCATGCAATTTCACCTAAATTGCACTGCTAATTATTGTTTTTAAATATTTGCAAAAATTAAGTAAACTCTACAGCTCCACTAAAGTTACTGCATTCGCGATGCAAGTAACATTAAGGAAGCCGTGAAAAAATCAACAAGATTCCAGACTCATCATAGACTGGAGGGAAAAAAAAGACCGACGTATATCACGGCCTGCTGGAGTATAGTAAACACAGAAAACATTTTAAAGCAACGATGTTGAAGATAGATAGATATTCTTGTTTTGCAAATTTGCCGTCATTGAACAGAAACCAAGATGGAGATTTCATTGCAACTAATTAGAAATTCCTCTTTCAGGTATGTAATAAACGATCTTCGCACAAAATAATGTACGATACACGAGCGGTATGTTTCCTTTCAATTCTCGGAAATTAAAAAAGCTCAACTACGTTTCGCTTTTTCAAACTTTTCCTCGAACATGAAAACTTCAACATACCGCTCTTGTAACGCATATTACTATTAAAATTAAAATCTCTGTTGCAAGTATGTACTTGTAACGTAACTTTAGTAAGAGTTTCTTTTGGTACATTTTTTGTTTCACACTTTATAGAATTCTTTCTTGACATAAATCCACGTCACAAGATATTCTACTTTGTTATACGTTTTACGCATTTCGTAATATTTCTGTGCATTTACCGTGTTGGAAATTATATGACTATATTTAAAGGACGTACAGTAGTGGCAAAAAAAAAAAAACCGGACCGACTCTTGTATCTGATTTCAGAGCCTTGTTCACTTCAGAGCACGATAGACTGGTAACTAAGACTTTCGTGGTTCGAATCCTGCTTGGGAAGGAAACTTTTTTTCTGTTTCTTATTCAAATTTATTCAAAATAGATTTCAACTGCAGCGATATTTTACTACTTAATTAACTTATTATTCCCAGAACACGAATTTTACCAGCAATCGAAAATACTGGGGCTAAGAGGGATGAAGTCCTAGGAGAATGGAGAAAGTTACACAACGCAGAACTGCACGCATTGTATTCTTCACCTAACATACATCACCGTAAAAAAAGAGCTTGTTACGAAACCCCAACATAAGCCTCAGAATGGGACTGATTCTTTGGCGCGACCATAGCAACGTTTGAGATGGGCAGAGCATGTAGCACGTATGGTGAAGGAGGTGAGATGCTAGGGACTGGATTAATCTTGCTCAGGATAGGGGCTGATGGCGGGCTTATGTGAGGGCAACAATTAATCTCCGGGTTCTTTAAAAACCATCTGTAAGTAAGTAAGTAAGGTATTATTATTATTATTATTATTATTATTATTACTATTATTGCTGCTAAGCCTTAAATTTGACGTAAAATTTGTTCGTGTATAGTCCGGATCACCTTACTTAATACCGTAAGGATGAAACCTAACCATTCTTCCCCTATTACTACATATGCTAGTGGATTATAGTGATTTTCTTGCTCTCAGGTTGAATTTTCTTTTATCAACTTCGTTTCGAATGTCAGGTATTAACAAATACTACAATTGACACTTATTTTCTAACTGTCATGTTGGCAACAATAATTTCGGTTTGCAGTAAAGGAAACTGATGAAAATGCAAGCAAGTAAATATATATATATATATATATATATATATATATATATATATATATATATATATGCTTTTAGGTTAGGTCTCGTGAATCGTAAACTGTTTAGTGAAAGCAATTAATTTCATGTTGCCAGACAACATAGATTTTAATATTAGATCACACTAAACCATATTACCAACATATAATGCGAGAAGTCCAGGAGGAAAATATACTATTTCATAAATTACTGAACCATTTAGAAAACACCTCGCAACATAAAGATGAGATGTGGTAAATAAGCAAGACATCGTTATTGTTAATACTGTATTATTATTATTATTGCTATTATTATATTTATTATTATTATTATTATTATTATTATTATTATTGTTATTATTATATTTATTATTATTATTATTATTATTATTATTATTATTATTATTTCAGTATGTAGCATTGTGATTTTTCCCTCTTTGGTGATATCTGGTATTAGTTGGCAACACTGAAGAGACGGCCAAATTAGATTTTTAGGAACTACACTTACGTGATCCTCACTATACAAGCAGCTTTAGACTTGTTGGTAACAGCAATGTTAGGGCTTGTTTCCGACATTATAAGATCGGGAAGAATGTTGTTCGTTAATAGAAAAGCGCCGTTCAGCTGTACAATCTGAAACAGAATCTGTTATGAACCCGCCAATCTAGGGTAAAATGTCAAGTATGACCATCGAAGACGCGTCATGGTGTGCGTCAGCTTATGAGCTAGACGCACTGATTTGCACACGCATCCTTCCATTATTAAAGCGAGGGTGAGAAAGGTCGACTCTGTCTTTGAATAGAGGCCAAGGAACTCTGGGCAGACCACCCGCCACACCAGCAGGATTTTCGCACGCTGAAACTCGGTATCTATAGCTCATCTAAAAATACCTTCACTCCCACCTTCCTCCTCATGCTGCATGATACACTGTTACTTTCTCAAGGGCACAAATACCAATCCGGCACCTGTAAAAAGTCCTCTGCAAAAACGCCACATGACGGATCGTGTGCAGTACCCAGTTTCAGTAATAAAACATACAGTCTTACTAATAAAAACTCTCCTATACAGACGTTTAACTGTCTTATACTTGTACAGGGACATCACTTTATTTTTACCAACATTTTTAACATTAACCCGGCTATACTCGGAAACACTGTTGCCCCCTTCCATTACAGAAGTTTGATGTTACTAGTGCAATATGTAAACAAATCGTTTTACTAGGTATAGGAGAGAAAAGTAGTGTATCCATTTATGTTGTAGGGAAATACGATATTACGATTTTCAGTTTGATCATCACTTTTACGGAATTTATCAAAATACAGTAGAATAGTAACATTTTTTTTTTCAAAAACTCAACTTTTCAGGCGGCTATGTTCGTTATGTAATGTCTATTTTATTTAGCATATGAATTATTGATGTTAACATACAATATAGAGAGTGCATTTAAATTGAGGGGCTCATAAGTAAAGAGCTATAAGTGCACTTGTTACTTTTGAGAAAATAGGGTTTAAATATTTAAGCTTTCGTAAAATCGGTGAAATTTTTATTTAAATTTTAATGTGTGATGCGATTAAAATATCCCTTTGCCTCTAAAATTTTAGATACTTTTGCTTACACTGGATGCACTTAACTCATGTTATTACAAATGTCACTAGCATTCCTTTGCTTCTAGCCACCTCAATTCAAAATAAGCTAATCTGAATTTTTAAACAAGTTGCTGAAAATGGTTGCCGTTCATTACAATGCAGGCTTCAATTCTTTACGCATATTATTAAAAACATTTTGAAGCATATTCTCTGAAACTGAATTTATCGTTTCTTGAATATAATTTTTAATACGATATTATTAATATAGGTTCTTTCTTCTATAGAAAACGCAACCATATTTATGAAACACACTATACACTGCAGTGTTTACTT
Organism: Periplaneta americana; assembly: GCF_040183065.1. Taxonomy (NCBI): domain Eukaryota; kingdom Metazoa; phylum Arthropoda; class Insecta; order Blattodea; family Blattidae; genus Periplaneta; species Periplaneta americana. Next base: position 31,043,137 of record NC_091122.1, read on the forward strand.
CACTTCTTGAAGACTTCGAATGCAACAGCGGCCGTAAGTTTGTGTGTCTGACGGGAGCAAGAACATTAGTGAAGGGATGTGAGTGAAGTACATTCAGAATTGCAGGTACAATAAAAATGCAAGTAAAAATAAAATGATGTCCCTGTACAATGAGTAGCTCGTTTATAAGCCTTGTGTAAATTCCTTACTAATAATCACTACATACGTCGTGTATAGGCCTAACAGTACAACTGTTACACAGTTACGTCATAGTTTCGTCATTACTTCGTTACGAAAGGTAATAGAATATCTGAGGTTCTGTATTGCATCCGGTAGAGCGCTCTAGTGTGCCGTGTTAAGTATCGATAATACAATTGGCTCTGATCGATTACCACACTATATTTTGATCAAAGAGTACAAGCTACAGCAATATTATTCTAATTATTCTGTGCTCTTTGGTTTATTGTTCTGTGGTTACAAGGCAACCATCATCATAAAATAACAGTCGATACGAACAGCTGTTAGAGGGGCGGCCATTTTTTCTCTATATACTACGCTTAAACAAGGGGTTTCGTGTATATAACTACTGCAAAGGAATTTCCATTGTATAGTTACAGACTGTTTGTACAACTATCGCTTATGCATGGTTTATTAGTAACGTTTTCTGTCTCAACGCTGCATAAGTCTCGTATAAAAACTATACACGGTTTATTAATAAGACCGATAGGGTAAAGGTTGGTAATATTGTGATCGTTCTTTTTGAGAATATATTACAGATTTACTGAGCGAGAGGAAGATCGGTTTTTTTTTTTTTGCGTCAACGTATTAAGGGGTTAGGTACAGCTTATAGTAGTAAACTTTTGAAAATATACAACATTTTTTTTCCTCCCTTACTGTATCTTGTACAATAACGAAAATTATCACGTGTAAAACACTGTCCTTTTGCTATACGAAAAAAATATTTTCATGATTAAAAAAAAAATGTACTTTTTTTTTTTCTCCAAAATTCAGTTCACTGTGCAGTGATGAAGCGTTTCCCACTTCACTCAAAAACTATCCAACGTTCTGCGATGAAATTTTTTGTATGTATTAATGCATGTCATATCTACAATATGATGCAAGATCACTTCTCTATCTTTGGTAAACCGTCTGATAAAAAATAAATTCATTTTACAAAATGGTCAAATATCAGTATATTCTTCTAACACAAAATTAAAAAAAAAAAAAAAAAAAGAATTATTTATTAAGGAATGTAGTTGAAAGAGCATGATATTGTAAACATGAGTTTCAGCAATGAAATAAAAGAGAGAGAACATGAAAAAGTTATCAAGTTTATAAGTTATGAGGGAAACGCTTCATGACTGCAGAGTGAACTACACATTTTGAATTCTGAAAAAAAAAAAAAAAATATATATATATATATATATATAATTGGAAAGTTCTTTTTTCTTTCTCTCTTTTTGACACGTTCTTCTGAAGATCCAACTATAGTTAACTTTTCCCTAGAACAGGACTGGGCATCGGGAGCGGAACTAGACTCTAGACGGGGACGTTTAATATTCATCCGTGACTAAATCGACGCTGCGCGGTGTTCGGAGGGGAAGAAAGGGGATGAAGAGAAATCATATGGCTCCCCATGAGAGAGTAGAATCCGCTCTTGCTGCTCATCCCTGCCCTAGAATGTAAAATAAGCCGAGAATTGAAATTAAATCGCATGCCTTGCAGTTACTAATACTAATTTGGTGATATTTCCATCGGAAATAAGTTATGCCGGCAGGGTTTTCTGAGAAGAAAGACCAGAAATTCTCCAGACATGAGGCTAAACCCCAATGGTCATCGCACTCACTTCCATTTAAGATCAGAGGAATTGTTTAGACGTTACCTGAATAATTCAAGAAATGCAATATTCAGCAACATAGAGGTGAATAAACTTTCTGTAGACGGAAAATTTTGAGTTCAACAATGAGAACAGTGATGAAACCTCCATCCAAAACGTCAGATTTTCTGTTAGTGTCTGCTAAAGAAAATGTCTTTTCTAAAAATTTTGTATGCAGCCGCCGTACACACCGAGTTACGTAATCTGTCGCAGAACCTAACAGTACTGAGTTGAGAATATAAACGAGGCAGTACCTTGTTATGCGCGGGTCTCGACTCATATATCAAGCTCTCACGCATGTGAAATATTAATAAACGAAAAACAAAGGGGATTTCTGCGCTATAAAGGGAGAAAAACAAGTATACGTCACATTTGTATGCGCACGCGTACTAAGCTTCGCTGAGTTCACCGCATTACAAGTAAGGAAGTGCGGAATTCATGAATTCGTATAAAAGTATTTACAATTTCAAATATAACATTTTACTACAAAATAAATTATTATAATGTGCCGATACAAACTCGTGTTCTAGAAACAAATTTCGTATTCAAAATCATAATTCATAAATGGCGTTCGGCGGAAACAAGCTGAACATCTACAGCATACATGGGCACAATTTTCGGTTACGTGAGGCACTCGATTTGAAATAGTTTGTTTACTAGGAGAGGAGACTGCAGACTCTGCAGTGTTGCCATACCTACTGATTAAGCAGGAGATTTCCTGTTTCTCCATTGAATCCACTGCTCTACTTCTTTTTTTGTCAAAAGTCCGAACTTCTCCTTCGTTTTTGGCATGCTGGAGTCACCTGGTTCTATGACCGGATTTTAAATTTATTACATATTATATTATGTCATCATGTCTTACTTTTGCATCTTATACACAAGTCAAACAATGTTTTCATTTGTCTCCCCAACGAGCTAGAAGTAAGAATATTCTTCTAGCTCGTTGTGACTCCCTGCTCATAACAAGTCGCCACAATGATGCTTCGAGGAGCAAGAACACGTGAAACAGTGAGAGAGTAAAGTGTAGGTATTGATATTTTTGTATACATATCGTGCACAGGGATCTTTTAAAATGAGTGAAAGTGTCCCAGCAAGAAAGAAAAGTTAATACTCCTTCCCAGAATTATAAATCACTGTGGGAAAATGATGAACAGTTTAAAGAGTAGTTATGCAAAAACAGGAAAAGGAATAATTTTCGCCTGTTATAATAGCAGCTAATGCAGTATGCCTTTAATATCATCTTTAAAATAAATCTCGTTCTATCGAAAATCGTTTGTCAATATACGAAAAACTCCTGATTAATACATTTTAATGTGAAACAGTGTCAATGAAACATTACTGTGTAAAAACAAAATTGTATGACTTATTTACATGCGCTGAGTAAAGATGACAATAGTAATATTTAGCAAAATTGTTTCATTTCATTGGTTAGGGATGTGCTATATAGTAATACAACAGTATCATCTTTCTTACAGTATATACTGTTTTGTAAATAATATTATAATACGAAGAGAAAATCATGTTTAATTAATCTACTGTAATCTCCTGTTTTTTCCGATGGTTTTCTCCTGATTTTCGTGAGTAGGTCATGGCAACACTGCTCAGAATAGGATGGGAAATATAAACTGCCGTGATCTGCGTCACCTTATCGTAATCGTTAAGGCGGTCAGTGGCGAATTATTAGGAAAGCGCTTGGTTAACGTGAGAGACTCGAAAACTTTTATTCAATTTGGCAAATTAATTCGGCAGCTTTAATCATACACTTCTTTACTATTTCTCCATCATTGAATTGATTTAAATCACAGGCGAGAAATTGCGTAACTAGCCGATAATATTCCATCACGTTGTCTACGTTTATTTTCTTGAATATTCTGGCGTTTATCAAGATTAATTAATAGATTTGCACGTTCTCGACCTAAAATAATTTCAGAAAATCATATTTCGTTTTCTACGCACATTCGATTTTTTTTTTTTATAAATTTCTTTTGGAAATAATACGTACAAACAATATTTAATTCCTCTTAATGCAGCGTGTTTAAGGTATAATGTCGTATTTAGTATACTACGCAAATGTTAAGATCATAAATTTTCTTCGGAATAGTACGAAAAATAACATTTAATTTGTCTTACCTTCTAATTCAGCATGTTCTTTATGACATAAGGAGTAATGTCGTTGTATATTAATAGTACATTATGCAACGAGCCTATAATGGTAGTAATTAAGACGCAAGTATGTTTGTTTATGAAACGAGAGCAAGCGAGTTTCATGATTTTCATACCAGCGTCTTAATTACCATTATAGGCAAGTTTCATACGACTTTTTATGTTCGACCATATTTGTAACGTGAAATTATTCAAAATTAGGTCATGTTATGGTTATGTGCGAACTGACCTGAATTGTGAGATGTGCGCAGACGCGAAAGTATTGATTTTTTCAGAGGCCGAATGTCATTGACCTTGATAGAGAATAAGATGAACATTAGTCTGATATAACCTGGAAATTGATTTAGAATTGAAAAACGAGATTGACAAATTGAATTTATTTGAATATTATTTACAATTAACGCTAATTATTATAGTAACAGAACATAACCTTCTGCGACAGTATTGGATTTCCAGCCTCCGTGACTTTTCGCTAATTGTCTTTCGATTGCATATCAGAGAATAATCGATACTTGCGGTTTTATAATGGTACAATCTGTACAAAGGTGATTTCTCATTGGCTGAACAACTGAATTATAATGAATAGGTGTACTTTAATGAGGTGCATTAAAGGGCTACTACCAGGTATATAATTACTACATTTCGGCATGGTCGAGCATAAATTTATTAATGCCTAATAGGATTTTCGAGCATAACATACATCGTATGTTCTCCCCTTCTAAACAGCAAAAAAAACTCTTCCTCCCATTTCTCATGAAATAATCGTTTTCTAACGCGTACACACTGCTTTGATAATGCCATTATGCCACCACTGATATTGCTTATGAAACTGATATAGAACCTGTCCACGCCTACGAGCTGCGTGAGGGAAGAACGGGGACTGTGAAGATGATGTCACTCAGAGCGATAAGCTCTGTGAAGGTCAGTGAGGCATTATTTCTCAAGTGAGGCACGATGCCCATCTATGATCTACAGCCACAAATCAAGCGAACTGGCGCTAAGTCACACAGGTTCTGAACAGATATACAGTCGACTTTGGTTATAGTGAACCTCTGTGGACCCGCATATTTCGTTCACTATATCCTAGATTCACTAAACCCGAAGTGTCTGTTTTTATACTACTGACGTTGCTATACATACAATATTAATGTCCGTTTAATATCAGTAATAATGTTCACTTTATCTTCCAACTTAAACACTTTATGCTTCGACATGTAGATGTTCACAGTTCGAAACTTGAGTCTAATCTGACCATGTAGGTAGTAGGCACTGACCGATTTCGCAACTCTTCCCACTAGAGGTATGCCTACTGTGTACTCGGCCTTGGAATTTCCTCGGGTTCGCTTTTACAAAGATGCGGGAGGAAGGGCTGAGAACCATTATACTGTAATCCTTCTTGTATTTACACTTTGGTCATCACTCTACTCCCTTTTACAAAAGAAAACACTTTCTCTTCGTATCTCTCTAACAACCTCTTTTAAAGGAGTCAGAACTAATCCTTCCTTTATCCCTCACTGCATACACTATTCTCTTTAACATGTTTCAAGCTGTACAGGAAGCTGATCAAGTCCTTTGCCTTTCACATAACGAGTAGAAGGTTTGAGATTTTGTTCTGAACATATTCTTGGAAGTTTATAATCCCTTGAGATCGCAATAAGTCACAAGGGCTAACTAAACCTTGATACAGAGGAGAAGAAAAAGATCCTTTCCCTGAATGACAGGACTCCAGACAAAATCTACTGGTCATTCATCGCCTATGTCCAAATTAAACTCTGGAAATAGGACAAAACTCGTTTCAACCCTCCGAAGGCATCATATAGCCATCATAAAACACATCTCTCCAATTCAACCGAAGTGACAGCAGTGAGTGGCATGTGTCACTCTTGCACACGTGTCTCAGTGGCCCTCAAAGAGAAGTGGAAGACGTCTCGGCGCAGCTGCTCCTCGCGTGTTCCAACTCAGAAATACATTACCAGAGCGGCATCCATAAGGACCACACCTGATAATTGCGGAACAAGATATTGGTCCTTACATCCCGATACAATAACAGCAGCCAATGCCATTTTTAATGCCAGGAAATGGCAATGGCCTTTTTAGAAACTAAGCCAGACACGCGTGTTTCGTCACGGCTCTGGGTCGCAAGACAAGAGACTGTCTACAAGCACACACGCCTCGGCCGGCTTTCAGAAAACAATGTAAGTGGTAAGGGTGGCTAATTGGACGCTGGATGGGACGTACACCATGAAGCACAGATTAATTGAAAAGGGAATAGTAAAATTATATAAAGAAGAGCCATCTAGCTGCAATCAAGGCTAAAGGCTTCTAATTACGTTCATGTTAAAGCACTTGTAAAGACGTACAGTTTTAGTTCGATCACACTCACCTTTTCTGCAAGTAGAGAGTTTGAACGCGGAATAAAACGGCAGGGGAAATACCGTACATTAAGTGATAATTTGGGCTAGGATTTTGATGACTATAAATCATTAAAAAAAATGTCCTAAAACAATGCATTTGTGACCTAAAAATCTTTCAAAAATGCCCTTAAAATGCCCTAAAAATTGATCTTACATTCTAAAATTGGCTTCGTAGGAAAAGGAATTTTGTGCTACTTAATATTTAGACTAGTAATTAAATTAAATTCTAGTACCAACATTTAAGTTTAATTAATTTTACATAATTTTTTTTTCTAAATGGCACACTTTAATTAAATATTTTACCTGATGTAGTTTCCATATAGCCCATCACAAGGCACTCTTATACGGAATTAGCAAGTATAGAGGAGTCTATATTGAAGGGATGGTTGGACTGATCCATTACTTGGGTTGTACTACGTTAAAAGAGCAATATTTGTGTAGAAAAACTGTTAAAATATTACACAAAATAATGGGTATTAGCCACCGGCGTAGCTCGGTCGGTTAAGGCGCTTGCCTGCCGATCCGGAGTTGCGCTCGGGAGCGGGTTCGATTCCCGCTGGGGCTGATTATCTGGTTGGGTTTTTTCCGAGGTTTTTCCCAACCGTAAGGCAAATGTCAGGTAATCTATGGCGAATCCTCGGCCTCATCTCGCCAAATATCATATCACTATCACCAACTCCATTGACGCTAAATAACCTCGCATTTGTACAACGTCGTTAAATAACTAAGTAAAAAATAAAGGGTATTAATGGACAAAATATGTACAAAAAATATTAAAGGAAATAAACATTATTTTATATTAATAATGGGGATTTGTGGCCAAAATTAAATGAAAATGCCTCAAAAAAGTCCGAATAACACACAAGATGCTCTTATGAGTCGAAATAGGCAAGAAATGCAAAAAAAATGCCCTAACAAATATGTCTTAAAACACTCGGTTTATCACATAACATATAAATACTAAAGCGGCTATGTTTCTGGCTTACTAGAAAAAAGATACAATTTCATCAAAATCCTAGCCCTAGTGATACTTATGACACTTCTGATTGAGGTTCTGGCTGATATGTAGCTTACATCTATTACACTGAACAACAAGAATCTTGGTCCGACTTAAAACAATGTGTCCCTTATGGCCTGATGTGCGCTGAATCCGAAAATGCATCTCTTTTCTTCGTATCACGTAAGGTTTTTAAGATATACTATGATTTCACTTTTAGATAAGCGCTCCCCCAGGAAACATCTGGCGCGGGTTGGGGGTATAAACCAAAACAAAAGCTAATGCATTTTATGAGTTTATTACTTGTTTACGGTTTATTATGGTTGTTGGCATGTTATTTTGTATTTCTAATAAACAGATATTGGTCCCTTCTATTCAGTAAATTTCATAACAGTTCAAAGTGAGGTCTATGCAATGAACAACAAGGGTGTGGTTTTCAGTATTTAAAGGCAAAGTTTACCAGTTTGAGGGAAGGAAAATTAAAAGAGGGCATTTCCATCGGTCCACAAATTCACAAAGTTATAGCTGATCCTTTGTTTGAGAAAAAACTTTCCGATACAGACAGAATAGCATGGCGCGCTTTCAAAGACGTTTGCTCAAATTTCCTTGGAAATTCTAGGGCAGAGAACTACATAGAACTTGTGGAAATCATGTTAAGTGCATATGACAAAATGGAGTGTAATATGTCTCTCATAATACACTTTTTACATTCTCATTTGGATTTCTTTCCTCCTAACTTTGGAGCGGTAAACGACGAGCATGGGGAAAGATTTCATCAATAAATATCTGAAATGAAAAGGCGATATAAAGGAAGACCATCATCGAGTATGCTTGCAGACTATTGAGAAAATAGTCCCCTGAAATCGTCTGTCTCGTTCTGTACTGCTCAATGACTGAAGCACAACTAATGTGAAAGCCGACTCCGTAGAACTGATTGCAAACAGCAGACACACGATAGCAGAAGTCGCCCTCAGCCCCTTTTGTTTGCGTACCGTGAAGCGGGACATTTTAAATACAATCGATCTTCAAACTTATTTTGCATCGAAACGATACGTTTCTGGACATGGGTTCCCAATCAAAACTTTATCCACTTAGTCCCCTCTACAACCCCTAGAAGTTTGTAATAGGAATTCTGAAACACTCTGTATAATATATACTTACTGACTTTTAAGGAACCCGGAGGTTCATTGCCGCCCTCACATAAGCCCGCCATTGGTCCCTATCCTGACCAAGATTAATCCAGTCTCTATCATCATATTCCACCTCCCTCAAATCCATTTTAATATTATCCTCCCATCTACGTCTCGGTCTCCCCAAAGGTCTTTTTCCCTTCGGCCTCCCAACTAACACTCTATATGCATTTCTGGATTCGCCCATACGTGCTACATGCCCTGCCCATCGCAAACGTCTGGATTTAATGTTCCTAATTATATCAGGTGAGGAATACAATGCTTGCAGTTCTGTGTTGTGTAACTTTCTCCATTCTCCTGTAACTTCATCCCTCTTAGCTCCAAATATTTTCCTAAGCACATTATTCTCAAACACCCTTAACCTCTCTCGAAGTGAGAGTCCAAGTTTCACAACCATAAAGAACAACAGGTAACATAACTGTTTTATAAATTCTAACTTTCAGATTTTTTGACAGTAGACTGGATGACAAAAGCTTCTCAACCGAATAATAACAGGCATTTCCCATATTTATTCTGTGTTTAATATCCTCCCGAGTATCATTTATATTTGTTTATTTATAAGTCCACTGCAAGAATGATGGATGTCACTTTCTTGTCGAAAATGAACCAAGACTGTCAATGCATAGCTTAAGACATATAGAATGTACATAGAGAGTTTATGGCATTAACACTGAGAGTCAGTGTCCAGTAATGATCGGAAAATCACAGTTAAGCTTTGAGCGCTAAGCATTTCAAACTTTCAATTGCTTCTCCTGAAAAATGTATCCCAAATGACATCCACCATTCTTGCAGTGGACTCTTCATATATTAATATTAAATATCAATCTTGCATTCATTGCTCGAATGCGTAAAGTTGTAAGAAAAGTTGAACCGTGTAGATGCATCTTTACGCGGCGCAACATAGGGAAAGCATCACCATGCTGAAAACCGTGAAAATATTAAAATACTTAAGACGGGACACAGAAGGCAGTGGTATGAATTAATCCATTTCAGCACACTAGCCAGACAGCCTTATAAGCTACTCCAACTTCGAAGTTCATTCACAAGACCTTGTTAATTAAAGCAGACAGGCAGACAAATATAAATTTCGCTGTGTCACCATGTTATTGCCTTCCATTTGAGACACAAACGACCTCAATAGTCAATAACATCATCCAGAATATTACATTCCTTACGAAAGTTGTGGGCGATAGTCGCGAACCCACGGTTGTGCACCTTGCCCGTCTAGTGCCAAAAAGGATGATGGCGTTGGTTTTATATAATCATTGCGTTTGGCTGCATGAAACGAGCGTTATAACAGCTGGGCTCATTTAACTCTGCTTCGGACTGGACCGCAAAGAGAACACATTTATCATGACACACTTTGTTTCTAGCAAAACTTTGCGATTCTCACCAGTGGCGTAGCGTCAATGTAAGCTAAAAAGCTCAGCTTTCCCAGTTAATAATAATAATAATAATAATAATAATAATAATAATAATAATAATAATAATTTCATAATAAACTTGCAGTTTATTAACAAAATTATTTATTAATTTTAATAGAGTTTATATTTATGCGTTAAATATTGTGATGCGGCAGCTCAGGATGATTTGTGATGCAGCAGTAAACAAGAAGCCTGCACACACCAGCTTCCAAGCAGACTGGTTTCTTTCGCTCATTCTTCTGTGTAACCCACCCCGCAGATTTTCCATCCCTTTCTAACTAACCTACCCTGGTCGCAAGGCACGGAAGAAGCTAGCTTTTACATTGAAAGTTTCCGAGTTATCCCTTTCGTGAGTTGCGTTCAGTTGAAGATTAGTGTGCATTGTGGCTGATATAATAAATAATGAGTGAAATAACAGTTCCTGACACCGATTTACTTGAATTTTTAGGACAATTCTATTATCAAGACTGACTTACGAACAAAAGTGCGATTTAAAAAACAAATGACCGTGTCTATTTGTTAGAGATATGTGTAAACCATGAAATCATATTTTACTACGTACCATTTGAGGACATGCCTTATTGATGTTACGACGTTCCAACCAATCTTCGGACTGCTGACATGACATTGACTACTATTTATTTTAAGACTATATTTTTGTAATACGTTTTCTCATATGTACATGAAAGACAACTTGAGTTAGCTTCCCCTGCTCAAAATTTCATGCTACGCCACTGATTCTCACATGTTTTTAGAATCACGAACTACAGATTTAATGACTGACCTTTTCCCTTTAATATTAGCTAGTTTCATAATCCCAGATAACATTACACATTACGAACTGTGACGCAAGCAAATGGTTGCTAATTGCCGCACAAGAGCCGTTGGAACATTGCAGTGCCATTACACATACACCTAGCCACAACAAAGTTCTGGAATCAATTTGTTCCCTTCCACGCAATTTCTGCTCGAAGCACATGCAAATAAAATCAAAAGCACGTACAGAATTGCATGTATTTTTATCTCTAGCGCTTACGTAACTTCAGACGGATGATACAGCAAAACCAGTAAAGTTGTCTAGACTTTCAAGTCAGTTGAAAGCAACATTTCTCTGCCTCTCGAATAAATAAGCAGCGCAATATAATACAAGCTGTAATTCTTTCCGTGGCTGAGGAAATTTTGTTTGTAATCATATTTTTTAATAGACAGTTCATTACATTACTTTAGAACACTCACGCGCATTTTAGCTGCCAAAAATAAACAAAAATTAATGTCTCGGTTAACAGACGAGTTTTATATACCGGTAGATAATATTCTTATTTAATTTGGTATTCCCAAGAAACTTACTTACTTACTTACTGGCTTTTAAGGAACCCGGAGGTTCACTGCCGCCCTCACATAAGCCCGCCATTGGTCCCTATCCTGAGCAACATTAATCCATTCTCTATCATCATATCCCACCTCCCTCAAATCCATTTTAATATTATCTTCCCATTTACGTCTCGGCCTCCCTAAAGGTATTTTTCCCTCCGGCCTCCCAACTAACACACTATGTGCATTTCTGGATTCGCCCATACGTGCTACATGCCCTGCCCATCTCAAACGTCTGGATATAATGTTCATAATTATGTCAGGTGAAGAATACAATGCGTGCAGTTCTGTGTTGTGTAACTTCCTCCATTCTCCTGTAACTTCATCCCTCTTAGCCCCAAATATTTTCCTAAGCACCTTATTCTCTGTTCCTCTCTCAAAGTGAGAGTCCAAGTTTCACAACCATACAGAACAACCAGTTATATAACTGTTTTATAAATTCTATTTTCTGCTTTTTTGAGAGCAGATTGGATGACAAAAGCTTTTCAACCGAATAATAACAGGCATTTCCCATATTTATTCTACGTTTAATTTCCTCCCGAGTGTCATTTATATTTATTTCAATTTTTCTACCTCTTCAAAGGATAAATTTCCAATTTTTATATTTCCATTTCGTACAATAGTCTATTCTGGTCACAAGACACAAAAATATATTTTGTCTTTTCGGGATTTACTTCCAAACCTATCTCTTTACTTGATTCAAGTAAAATTTCCATGCTTTCCCTAATCGTTTGTGGATTTTCTCCTAACATATTCAAGTCATCCGCATAGACAAGCAGCTGATGTAACCCGTTCAATTCCAAACCCTCTCTGTTATTTTGGACTTTCCTAATGGCATACTCTAGACCAAAGTTAAAAAGTAAAGGTGACAATGCATCTCCTTGCTTTAGTCCGCAGTGAATTGGAAACGCATCTGACAGAAACTGACCTATACGGACTCTGCTGTACGTTTCACTGAGACACATTTTAATTAATCGAACTAGTTTCTTCGGAATACCAAATTCAATAAGAATATCATATAAAACTTCTCTCTTAACCGAGTCATATGCCTTTTTGAAATCTATGAATAACTGATGCACTGTACTCTTATACTCTCATTTTTTTTCCATTATCTGTCGAATACAAAATATCTGATCAATAGTTGATCTATTACGCCTAAAAACACATTGATGATCCCCAATAATTTCATCTACATATGGAGTTAATCTTCTCAAAAGAATATTGGACAAAATTTTGTACGACGTCAAGAAGCTAGTTCGATTAAATAAAATGTGTCTCAGTGAAACACACAGTAGAGTCCGTATAAGACAGTTTCTGTCTGACGCTTTTGCAGTTCACAGCGGGTAAAGCAAGGAGATGCGCTATCATCTTTACTTTTTAACTTTGCTCTAGAATATGCCATTAGGGAACTCCAGGATAACAGAGAGGGTTTGGAATTGAACGGGCTACATCAGTTGCTTGTCTATGCGGATGACGTGAATATGTTAGGAGAAAATCCACAAACGATTAGGGAAAGCATGGAAATTTTACTTGAATCAAGTAAAGAGATAGGTTTGGAAGTAAATCCTGAGAAGACAAAATATATTATTGTGTCTTGTGACCAGAATAGACTATTGTACGAAATGGAAATATAAAAATTTGAAATTTATCCTTTGAAGAGGTAGAAAAATTGAAACAAATATAAATGACACTCGGGAGGAAATTAAACGTAGAATAAATATGGGAAATGCTTGTTATTATTCGGTTCAAAAGCTTTTGTCATCCAATCTGCTCTCAAAAAGCAGAAACTAGAATTTATAAAACAGTTATATAACTGGTTGTTCTGTATGGTTGTAAAACTTGGACTCTCACTTTGAGAGAGAAACAGAGGTTATGGGTGTTCGAGAATAAGGTGCTTAGGAAAATATTTGAGGTAAAGAGAGATGAAATTACATGAGAATGGAGGGAGTTATAAAACGCAGAACTGCACGCATTGTATTCTTCACCTAACATAATTAGGAGCATTAAATCCAGACGTTTGAGATAGGCGTCCACGTCTGTGGAGTAACGGTCAGCGCGTCTGGCCGCGAAACCAGGTGGCCCGGGTTCGATTCCCAGTAGGGGCAAGTTACCTGGTTGAGGTTTTTTCCGGGGTTTTCCCTCAACCCAACTGAGCAAATGCTGGGTAACTTTCGGTGCTAGATCCCGGATTCATTTCACCGGCATTATCACCTTCATCTCATTCAGACGCTAAATAACCGAAGATGTTGATAAAGCTTCGTAAAATAACCTACTAAAAAAAGTTTGAGATAGGCAGAGCATGTAGCAGGTATGAATGTTCCAGAAATGCAAATAGAGTGTTACTTGGAAGACCCGAGGGAAAAAGATCTTTGGGGAGGTCGAGACGCAGATGGGAGGATAATATTATAATGGAATTCAGGGAGGTGGGGTATAATGGTAGGTACTGGATTAATCTTGTTCAGGATTGGGACCGATGGCGGGCTTATGTGAGGAAGCCAATGAACATCCGGGTTCTTTAAAAGGTATCTGTAAATATAAGTAAGATTTCACTGATTGAAGAAGCATTGCTTTCGTTCAAGGGAATTGCAGACAGATAAGTAGTGGGTATACTACTTTGCTTGAGTGCGAAAGGATATACGGCAAGTTTTGCAAAGTGGCCTAAAAAACGAAAACAAGAAAGACCCCCCCCCCCGAGATATGGGTGTGCCCGGACTATTGTTCCTAGTCGAACAAGTAGTTTTGTTGTCTAGCAACAGCACAAGGTGTGATGTCCTTGACAGCTGAAGAGCAAGAAGCGCAGGTAAGTGGAAAAGATCATGGGGATTGTAACTACTCGTGTATTGCTATCGTGCTTTAAAGGTCAGGCATGTAACGAAGAGGTGCGTGCAGTTTCCTCCATACGTCACAGCTATGTCGAAACGCCATAGCTCAGGGGTTCTCAGCGTGTGGCCCGCCTACTCGTGATGATCAAAGGTGATCGTGTTTCGAGATCCACTTGCTGCAACAGGAGGGGAAAGTTGCAAGTGTATAGCCACCGGCTTCATCACGTTCGCACATCGTTTACCTAATTTCACAAGTGTGGGAGAAGAGTACTAGTGTGACGTAATGGTTGAAACTCATTATAAGCTGCAAATTTAATGGGAAAATTCCCTTGGTTCCCATTCATTAGCCCAACAAGGGGCGGGCGATGTGGGTTCGTCGTTGTTGCCAATTTACAGCAGATAATTTGCAGCAAGTGAGAATATTTTTACAAGGAATTAACTACCACAGCCCGACAAATTGGTAAAAAAACTCCCCAATGGAAGACAGTACATAGTGATTCAAAAATATTTTCACAGATGCACAACGTCATAATTTTGAAATGAATTGGAATAACATAATGTACTATATCGGTATGAAAAGAAAAACTGTTCAAGGTTAATTTCGTATTGCACGTGACTTGCAACATGAGACGAAGACAACTGCCCGTTTCAACGAAAATGGGACTTCATATTTTCATGACCTAGCCTTCTGCAACCAGTCACCACGATCACCAGACTTAACGCCATGTGACTTATACTGTCTTCCTCCGACGAGTTTAGCGCTGGGACCTGAGGTATTCTTGCCATCGGTGCGGGGGTGTTGCACGTAGATTCTTTTGTTGCTACAGACAAGCCGAGCCGAGCGGGGTAGGAAGTATTAATCGTCCAAAAATATGCAGTCTTCAGTTTGTAGTAGTGTGTGTGAACATTCCATATACATATTGTTTACCTAGGCCTATATGGTTTTGTTATTAATATATTAAATATGTTGTTGCAATTTTTGCTCAAACATCTCCCTGATGTTAGCTATGTTTAGTTTTATTCTATTGGAATTTTAGAATATGTGTGATTAGTATCGTGAAAAACAGATTCCTATAATGTCATGCGACAATCATTTGGTGGTGATATCTTAAAATACAAATCAAGTAATTTTACTTCTCAAGTGAGTTCAGCAGTAAGTATATTTAAATTGATTACTGTACAAATTTAATTCAATTCTACTAACCACTAAATTTTATAGTATGATTCTTCTTTTCAGGTAGTTTTATTATGATTTTTCTTTTTATTTATTTTATTGTATTTGTATTTCTGGTGGTGTGATGGCCTTAACTTCACCAGAATAAATAAATAAAAAATAAATAAATAAATAAGTAAATAAATAAATAAATACAATTTCCTACAATTCCTTCCTTCTCTGAACACGTAACTACGAATGGTTCTATCTCGTCAAAAATACATTAGAAAACTAATAGGCATACTGCTCTCGTAAATTGGGCGAATGTTTTCAGTATGATTGTACTTCCTTCCACACTGCCGCTGTCACTGTTCCCTCCCGCTCCAGTACCGCGCTAGACTAGTCGGAACCGCATTCCTCTCAGCACTAAACTCCTCAGAGGATGACAGTACCAGTGGGGATATAGTAAAGATACCAAGTAAGTGCCATGAGATCTGCCGGAAATGCGACAACGAATTGCCGGAGGCAGGTCTGTACAAGGTCCTGTTTCACAGTGTTTACAATAATTCATAAAAATTGTCATTTTTTGTAAATTGTAAACATCTATTTCACAATGTGAGTTCGTAAAGTTGAACTTTACAAAGAAAGTTAAATCTTTACAAATTTAATTTTGAACACTTTACAATATAAATTAGTAAATTTACTTATAAAATTGCATAATTTTACAATAACTGCTCTTACGTGCCTAAACAAATTATACATAAAGGATATAAATACACATTTATTAAACTCGTTTCACGAGTAAGCTGGATACCATTAAGAGTTCAATTGAAGCAATAGTGTAATATTATTAAACAGCAGTCCTAGAGGCTCAAAGAAGACGTGCTTACATTTCATTTCTAATGAATTCATTCCTCAACTTATCTAATCTAGTTTTGCTCATACAACGCCTGGCACAATCAAGTTCAACTGCAAGTAATTTTTTTCCTCCATTTTCTTCGTACCTAAATATCCAAACCTCACTCCCACAAATTAAAATATTTTCAACAATGACTTTGTATATCAGTATTTTGGTATTTTTCGTTAAATTTTTGTCCCACCATATACTGCTTAATGCCTTTGCTGCAATTTTTCTTTTTTGAATCCTACTACTATCGTTCCAATTTTATTAATTTCAGTTCCAAAATATTTAAATATATGGACTCCTTTTATTTCTTCATTTTGTATTTCTGAATAACCTTGCTAATTACTTCCCACTATCACATCAAGGTGTTAAAAAAATTATCCAATATTTTAGGAGGTGATAGTATGCATCAAAACAAGAAAATAATGTCTAATAAACACGTGTCAACAACACATACTTTCTGAGATCTGAACACTTGTTCATAGGAGGTGCTCAATGTGACGTCCATTCATGGCAATGCATTTCTCTGCCCTACAATACAGCAGTCTACCAGATAATCATACCGTAGTTGACACCCCTGGCATGGAATACTAATACGTCGCAAGGACTACTGAAAAGAAAAGTTTGGTTGCGAATATGAGCGGGGGTTAAGCAGAGATGGTGTTGTAAATTTTCGTAATCAGCATGTGTGGGCTGATGAAAATTGCGATTCAGTTGAAAAAACAAGGCATCAGCAGCGATTCTCGATCAATGTATGGGCAGGCGTTCTTGGTGATAGATTAATAAGGCCATACGTGCTACCACAGAGATTAACTGGGGCTCGTTATCAGGACTTTCTTATTAACGTATTAACAATAAATTTCAAAGAGTGCGTGATTCCTTACGTCAAAAGGCAGCGCAATGCATTGCCATGAATGGACGTGACACTGAACACCTCGTATGAACAAGTGTACAAATCTCAGCAAGTAGGGCCTATGTGTTGTAGGACCCACGTTTATTAGACATTATTTTCTTGTTTTGATGCTTACCAGCATATCATAAAACATTGGATACTTTTTTCTTAACACTCTGTATTCAGTCTTATCATAATTATAATTAATTGTTACTCCCCAAATCTTATACAACACTTACAGTTTTTTTTAGCATATACTGCACGTCATCTATGTAAATATATATCCTGCTAAGACAATAGAATATAAAGATTTCGAAGTAGAAATTCTGAAGTTAAAGCAATTTGAAGAGAACCAAGATAAGGATTTTCAAAATAAATCCACTAATTTCAGTCAAGCAGTGTTGACGACAGCCTCGACAAGAAGTTTATGTACCTGTCTTATTACCTTTGTGCATCCCTGTCGTATAAAATAAATCAGGAGTCTTATTCATAGGATAAGGTAAGAAGCATGAGTTCGGGTTAAAAATGCATGACGCTCATCTCCAAGCCTCTTTGCCGCGAGACCCCAAGACGATTCTACTTCATTTTTAATCTTACTACGCCCATATCCACTTTTCCTGATGTACAAAGCTTCGCAGCTTTCTCTCCTGTCTTCACCAAGTACCCCGTACTATTATATTATAACTTACGCCAGCTATATCTTCCACAATTTAGGCTCAGTCGACGGTTGGCTACTCAGAAAAGGGTCTGAAATTCGACTCTGTGTAGCCGATCCGTATCACCAGGCGTCGTCCTTGTAACAGTACAGACACAGTGTCTATATTTGCGAGTGTTCAGGCCGTACCTATGATGTGCGTTATTTAGGATGAAATATGAAATATTATTAGAGCCGCCACCGACGTAGCTCAGTTCGCTAACACGTTTCGCCTGCCGATACCACAGTCTATAATCTTTTCACTGTAAGAAAAATCCTAATATAAACAATAGCACGTGACTGAAGTGAGGCTTCGTTGGTCGCTGTTTGGCGCCATAGATTCTCAGTATGTGTTCCCGCCTACTGTTGTACATTCTGTTTCATGTTAAACATTTCCCGTTACTCGTCAAGCAGGCCTAACTTCACTACTATGCATTCGTTTGCTTAGGAAACATTTATTTTATAATTACTATAATTAAATAATTTTTAAGTCTTATGTCTTCACAATGGACAGTTGAGAATGCAAAAGCCATACTTCAGTACCACGTGCTTACGTGAACAACTACGAGCTCAAATGACGCCAGCTTGTTACAAGAACAGACTACCTCGATATTACTGTTTGTATTCATCCGCGTTCATAGTACATAAGAAAATATAAAAGTAGCTTTTCTTTTACATAGCGTTTTACATATGAGTAAAGTTAAATGTTTTATCATATTTAACAACTAAAATTCAATTTTTTTATTTTTAAATAATACAATATTGTGGTTTCCAAATACGAGCTATATTTTCCTGCGTCATGTGAGTGTTTCGACTGAGAGTCAATCACGGGAATGACAGCAACGTGCTTATGTTTACATTAGGATTTTTCTTACAGCGAAAACAGTATAGTATATACAGTCACGTAGTAAATATGGATCTATAGATAGTTGCTAACCACTAGGATCGCTACTATCGCCTCGTTACAGACAATGCGAAATAGTACCAGCACAGTCTATTGTTCCTAGTACCCTCATAAACTCAAGCTTCGTGACTTTATATACTAAACTCTGGCCGATACGGAGTTGCATTCTAGCGCGGTTTCGATTCCCGCTTGGGCTGATGACCTAGCTCGGTTTTTTCCAAACTCTTCCCCGACCGTAAGGCGAATGTCAGATATTCTATGGCGAATACTCAGTCCACCTCGCTATTACCAATCTCATCAACGCTAAATAACCTCGTAGTTGATACAGCATTGTTAAATGAACAACTAAAAAATAGGTATCACAGCCTGGAAGTTCAGGCATTCATTTTGGATAAAATATGCAGGCAAATAGACACTTAAAATTCAGGAAATAGGCAGTGAATTAATAAAAAATATGAAGAGAAGCGAATAGCATTTGAAATGTGGATATGGAGAAGAATGGAACGTGTGAAGTGGACAGACACAATAAGAAATGAAGCTGTGTTGGAAAGAGTGGGTGAAGAAAGAATGATGCTGAAACTGATTAGGAAAAGGAAAAGGAATTGATTGGTCACTGGCTGAGAAGAAATTGCCTTCTGAAAGATGCACTGGAAGGAATGGTGAACGGAAGAAGAGTTCGGGGTAGAAAAAGATATCAGATGATAGACGACATTAAGATATAATTGAAGAGTTCGCGGGAAAAACGATGAATGTCACATTTCTGTTAAGGATTAGATAATGATCTAATTGAGTCTATAACTACAAGATGTAGTGGTGTTTCTATATAAAATAAAGGAAAGGATTACTGTATTCGTGGTGATAATTCTCCTTTTTACCATTTTTCAAAAGAACAACATTAAATTTCGTAGTGATCCATTGAATTAGATAATGACATCAACCTTAACAAAACTATGACATTCATCGTTTTTCCCGCGAACTTTTCATATGGATAAGATACATTAAAGGTGATATATTACAGTTATATGGACACTAATAACTGTAATATATCACCTTTAATGTATCTTATCAAATCTATGAACACTGTATAATTGACCTAACATATGTGTTTTATCTTTAAATACTTCATATGGATCATATGAGGAAACAAAAAGAAGACAGAAAATAGAAAAGACTGGAGAAAACTGGGTTTCCAGTGAAAGACCTGCTCTTGGGCAGAACAATGAATGAATGAATGAATGAATGAATGAATGAATAAATGAATGAAGGAAGGAAGGAATGAATGCATTTAAAATTACAATATACAAAAAAATCATCAAACCAATAGGCCTAATTGAATATAGGTTATTTTAATAAACCTCTGTATCATATTTCAGTACTTTTTACTTTTCATCACAAGGTGGTCGGAGTATGGTGCCGACCATACCACCTCATTCTATGGCCGAGCTCAAGAAAGCATGGAGTTCTACCGCCATGTCCCAAAGCGCCTTCATGGCGTGTAAAGGGGAGGTTATATCAGCGTCGCCGGTGTGCCGGAATTTTGTCTCGCAGAAGTTCTTTTAATAATCCGTGGCGCTACAGCCCGTGAAGGACCTAGACCGACCTCCGGCTGCTGGTCTCACGCCCACATGTCGAAGCAGAGGTGAACGATCATTCAACCAGAATGGAGGTATCGTGTGATTAGCACGATGATCCTCCCAGCCGTTATAGCTGGCATTCGCAACCGGATTTCGCTACCTATCGTAGCTACCCAAGTGCATCACGATGCTGGGTGGGCACCGGTCCCATACACTGGCCGAAATTTCATGAGAAAATTTCTTCCCCCATGAGTACTCGAACAACCGCGCATCCTGTAACGCGAGTCCTAGGCAGGATGCCTTAGACCGCGACGCCACGGCGTGGGACAGAAGTTCTTTTACATGCCAATAAATCTACTGACATGAGCCTGTCGCGTTTAAGTACACTTAAATGCCATCGACCTTGGCCGAGATTGAACCCGCAACTTCGGAAACAGAAGGCCAGCGCTATACTGACTGTGTTATCCAGGCCGATTCGTGAAGAGACAGGCCGATTCGTGAAGAGAATATATTTGCTTCTGCCTTTATTATTATTATTATTATTATTATTATTATTATTATTATTATTATTATTATTATTATTATTATTATTATTATTCCTCGTTTTAAGTCCATTATCATCAACTAAGAAGTTTCTGCAACTCCTCAAAGGAGTATGTTTCTCTTGAGACGCCCAGTCTCTTGATATTCTGACATTTTCCCATTCTTATTAATATGCAAATTCCATTTCTTCTCTCTTCCAGTGAGCCACACCCCGGTTCCCTGCGTTATACCTCATACTGCTCTTACTTTCTGACTTCATACTATTATTCCGGCTTGCTGCCTCCGCATCGTTCTTAATATGTTCATTTCAAACATAAGCTTTGTTTTCATTTCTGCTCTCGTTACAGCTGCACACATCGTTATTGGTCTACCAACAGTTTTGTGTATCCTTAGCTTCCCTTCACCGTTCTTAGATATTTATTATTCCACGTAGTATATTATCTTATGTCACATAATTCTATCTTATCTTACGTTACACCATAGTACAACATCCATTCCTCTCTTCCATCCCCTTCACGTCCCACCCCGTGTTCTACCAACGCAATACGGTCTGTTCTAGCCATCTTCCTCTTTACATAGTCACTACAACAAACGTTATGTATCACAAAGAGAGAGAGACTGTGTCCGTCGCCTTTGCTCCTAACGAAATATCCCTGGTACTCTTTTCTGTTAGAGGCTGGGCAAACCCCAGGGCCTTTGTGAGGTAGAAACTATTCAACGGAGAAAATCCATGGTCCCATCGGGACCAGTTTGTAAATCAAGCTTTAATCCTTAAATTCGCAAAGTATCCTATAAGATACAACAGGTTAATAGGCTATATGCTATAATTTTAATAGAATAGAAAAAAAAAATTGGTAGCAAAATTAAAATTTCACAATACTATAATACAGTAGAACCTCGATTATCCGTGGTAATGAAGGGGGTGGACTGAACGGTTAATCGAAAAAATCGGATAATCCGTACTATAAAAGACTTTCATAAATTAAGTCTTGCATAATGAATGCAGTTTCGTAATTTTCTCCGTGGTCATGTGTTTGAACACATTAGGTAGTGGATCAGAAGTTTTAAGTATAATAGCTCTGTTGGAAAGAGTGGGTAAAAAAGAATAATGCTGAAACTCATCAGGAAGAGAAAATGGAATTGGCTGGGTCACTGGCTGAGAAGAAACTGCCTATTAAATGATTCACTGGAAGGAATGGTGAACAGGAGAAGATTTTGGGGCAGAAAAATACATCAAATAATAGACGGTATTAAGATATATGGATCATATGCGAAGACTAAGAGAAAGGCAGAAAATAGGAAAGACTGGAGAATGCTGGGTTTGCAGTGACAGAACACTATGAATGAATGAATGTCAATGACGGGTTTCTAAGAGTCAAGGAAACTTCCTATGATGGATTTCTGTGGAAAGATAGGAAAATTATGTCTCATAAGCAGACATCGGATTCTAGGGCAAATGCCTATTTTGTTTCTTTAGGAGAAAAGTAAAAATAATTATTAATATTTGTGTTTCATGGAAATTGAAAGGTATTCAAAGCGTTTTATAGTGCCCTAAAATGCCCTAAAACGGTTATTAGAGCCTAATTTGTTAATATTCGCCTAAAAATGCCTAACTCACTGTAAAGTTTCGCATTTTACTCTTACTTTTTATAATTTATACATGCATTCACTGCGAAATTTAAGGCATTTAAAAAGTGGAAAGTTTGCTTCACACCGGCTATGAAACCATTGATAAAGGAAACAAAATGTTTTGAATCTCACGACACTCGCAATAGATTTCACCGAATTTAACATGTTTGGAGGCATAAATGCCGACAAAGAACCAACCTTAGTTTTGAAGCAGGCAACAATCACAACATGTGCTGCTGCCGATTCAGAGCTATACTATACTATAAAAATGACTGTTTTCGGTCTGAAACCGATTAGCTGTACTGCCCTTCAGAGTGTCATAAAATCACAATTTTTGGAGAAAGAGTGTTTTTGAAATATTTATGAAAAGTCGTAAAACTGCGAATTAGTAGGGTAAACCGTTACAAAATATTTAAAAGAATGGCCCTCCTAGTGTTAACACTACCAGGAAATGCAACAATAAGTGGAACTTTGTATTTTTGTCCAATTGAATCTCAATAACAACGGTTCATTTGAATGCTCGTTAACAGTTGCTCTTTCCCTCACCTTATTTGTGTTGAGAAGTTTTGAGCGGTAGGACGTTTTCCTGTGAAGTTTAACGCGATAATGCCGAAAAATATAAGTGCAAAATCTACATTGATCCGGCAATGGCTAACAGAATATTCAGAATTCACTTATGATGGAAAAATAATATTCTGCAGGATTTATAGCAGACAGGTATGTAACAATAGTTGAAATATATAAATTCTATTAATTTTAATGAGTAGGCCTATAATATTTATACATTGACTGAGCTATCCTGAGGTATAATTCTTTTTAAGACCACTACACTTTAACCTTTTAAATTCCGATAGTTAAAGTATTTGCAGGTCATTAAAATTTTGATTGTTCGAACCCACTAACTTTGTGATAGAAATACGGCAATACAACAATTAGGATTTTATTTTAATTCAGTTTACTTTACATTTTTAGATTTCGCAAGAAAAGAAGTGCCACCTAAAGCAGCATGTGCAAGGAGCGGCTCATAAGGCTAAAGCTCAGCAGAAAAATCAACTGCAACAAACTTTACTAACACAGCCTATTTCATCCAATCTCAGCAGAAATAAGTATGATACCTTGATGTGCCTAAAATGCCTATTTTCATTAAAATAGAGCCTAATTTTACAAATTTTGAGCTTATTTTAGGCGCCTAAAACTGCAATTTTCAGTGCCTAAAAATCCGATGTCTACTCATAAGTAAGTTATACACTTTATCCTTGTTTTTTATTAAATCTCGCACAGTTGTAACTCCAATCTCGTATTCCGATGTGAGATGAACCACAGTTCCAGTTTTCCAAAACCAATCAATTATGCACTTCTCTTCTATACTCAGCACAACATTGTATTCTTTTGGCACTTATGGGAGACGTTTTGCAGAGAAATTAAACAGGTCACTCGAACAGTAGATCATAATGTGTAAGGGCAAAGGCTTGTAATATCACTCTCTATAAAAAAAAATACGTACTTATAAATTGTGCAGTACTCAATATTTTTCTACAACAAAAAAGGAGAGAAAGACAGACGGATAATCCAACAGTCGGTTAATAGGATGACGGATAATCGGGGTTCTACTTTATTGTACAATTTATTTTGTTATGTTTTGTTTTGTTTGCCGTGACTATTGCCTCACTGCCATATTTAATAGCTGTTTGATACAAGTTCTGTATGTTTTGTTCTAGGTATCTTGAGAACTACCCCATGTCATCCCGCTCGGACGTTTTCGAGAAGCATGGCAGTTTATGTTATTCATTTTGCATTACCCTGGGGACACGTATGACTTAAAGAAACACAAAGTAATGTGTTAATGACCGGTTTTTCCAAGTATTGTATAAACATTTAACGACTGTTAAACTCTGAACAATTTGTCAATTAATAAAATTGTATGTTTTCAACATCAGTTTGGTTTAAAAGATTGTCAACAGTTTAATTTTAAACGTAGGATTTCGGGCAGTTAACTCGTTTAACAGTTAGTTAAATATGGCCGATGTCTCCACAGCTGTTCGAACAGAAGTTGCGAAATTAATATGTTGTGTCTATCTGTAGGGATTGTTTAGCAGATAACATTTAAAAATACTTTGGACTGTTTAAATACATCAGTGTTATTTTATTTCTTTCGTATTTCGTATCCATAATAGCAATGAGGAAATATAACCTTACTTTGTAATTATTATTCAGCACGTTACCTACAACTTTCATTTGTCAACTGTTTGTTTATGGAGCGTGGCCTACTATAACAGGTTGTCATTTTATGCAAGTTTCATGACTCACTCTAAAATATAGAATTTAAAGATTAATTTTAGCCAATCAAAAATTGTCTTACATGTGTAGAATCATTACCAACTGCTGTTAAGTAGTTAAAATAGTGCTAACAGACGTTATAGTTAAGTGTTGGTTATCTTAAACAAAATGATGTTGAACAAATGGAAAATACATTAACAAAGCGGTAAAAATAAACAGACTGTTAATTTAACATACGTTAAGCAAAATTAAACATTACTTTGACAAACTGGCCATAAGACTCATAACAGGAAGAGTAAAAACTACTCCCTCTACAGCACTACAGTTGTACACACAAAACAAACCCGTTGTTGAAGAAATTAAAGAACAAGCTGCAAAAAATTTCCTTAAAATCAAATCTCCACCAGACATGACATGGATAAAACAAAAACCAACAACACAGAACCTAAAAACACAAACAGATAAAATAAAACGGAACACAAACTATCTCAGAAAATTAAACATAACAACAGAAGTAGAACAAGCTGCATCACTACAAAACCCACTAGACTACCACTCGTACAACATTAACCTCGATTTAATACTTACTTACTGGCTTTTAAGGAACCCGGAGGTTCATTGCGCCCTATCATAAGCCCGTCATTGGTCCCTATCCTAAGCAAGATTAATCCAGTCTCTCTCATCATATCCCACTTCCCTCAAATCCATTTTAATATTATCTTCTCATCTACGTCTCGGCCTCCCCAAAGGTCTTTTTCCCTCCGGCCTCTCAACTAACACTCTATATGCATTTCTGGATTCGCTCATACGTGCTACATCCCCTGCCCATCTCAAACGTCTGGATTTAATGTTTCTAATTATGTCAGGTGAAGAATACAATGCGTGCAGTTGTGTTGTGTAACTTTCTCCATTCTCCTGTAACTTCATCCCTCTTAGCCCCAAATATTTTCCTAATCACCTTATTCTCAAACACCCTTAACCTATGTTCCTCTCTCAAAGTGAGAATCCAAGTTTCACAACCATAAAGAACAACAGGTAACATCACTGTTTTATAAATTCTAATTTTCAGATTTTTTGACAGCAGACTGGATGATAAAAGCTTCTCAACCGAATGATAACAGGCATTTCCCATATTTATTCTGTGTTTAATTTCCTCCCGAGTATCATTTGTATTTGTTACTGTTGCTCTCAGGTATTTGAATTTTTCCGCCTCTTCAAAGGATAAATTTCCATTTCGTACAATATTCTCGTCACGTCGTATACTTTGTCTTTTCGGGATTTACATCCAATCCTATCTCTTTACTTGCTTCAAGTAAAATTCCCGTATTTTCTCTAACCGTTTGTGGATTTTCTCCTATCATATTCACGTCATCCGCATACATCGATTTAATAGAAACAGTAAAGAAAGACCAACATACAAAATAAGAACAGATAACGTTGTGCACTATCATAGAGAGATACTCATAATCAGAATGGCTGCACATCTACCAGTGGCGGCTGATTGACTGAGGCAAGTGAGGCCGGGCCTCAGTCACTTGGCTTAACTGAAATCAAATTTTGTGTTTTTATATAATGTATTAGTTATTTTAATGACGCGTATATCACTGTAGAAGCATTTGAAAACTTTATGATGCATATAGACCTATTTTGCAGTAAAATTTGCTCCTGAGGCCAGGATCGCTCGTGCCGGGTCTGGTTTCTGCATTTCCTGTATTTTCGCGGGCTTTGAGCTTGCGCTTAAAACGTTGTAGCTGAGGCACAATTCGTCTGGCCTCGTGACCTGGTCAGGTTTCACTTCTCCCATCCATGGGCCGGCTTCAAGGGTAGAGTGGGGTGAGAATAGCAATGGTGACTTGTCTTTCTAAATAGGCCATAAATAACAAAAATACCTTGGCAGGCAGAGACCCACACTATTCTCTCCCCTTATGTCATAGTTTATGACTTAAGCGAGGGTGTTGTACTATTGTACTTCGTAGTACAGTAGTGAATCTGGGCCAATGTTATTATGTATTTCGGGAAAATATAAACAGAAACAAATGAGAGAAATAATGCTGGTGTAGTTAAGTCATTGTTAGAGTGTCCTTTTTCGAAAAGAAATAATATTGAAAGAAAGGAAGTTTTTAAATAAAGAGAAAGAGTCTATCGAGATACCTACGACATCGCTGACAATTTTTCTGACAGATAATCTTAAAACGCGAGTTTCTATTGCATCCTGGTATGGGCAACATAAATGGTTAAGTGGTGTAATGTGGTGCAAAATAAACTTTTCTGTTGGCCTTGCTGTCAAGGGAAAAACTAAACAGAAAAGAAAGAAAGGGGATTTTCAACACATAATATGGGTTGCTTCATCACAACGAAACAATTACTGAAACTCACAGCATAACAGCTTATTTGGCGAGTGAAATTTTTATTTTTCTTTAATAGTAATAATAATAATAATAATAATAATAATAATAATAATAACAATAATAATATAGTAATAATGATATTAATAATATAATAACAATAATAATTAATCTCATAAATAAACATTTTCTATCGGAGGCACTTAAACTAGTTGCATCTGGCCTCACCGAGGATTTCGATCACTGGCCGCTACTGACATCTACACAGATGACATTTTTTATGTACTGTAAATGCACAATGCGAATCATGTTTAAAGAAATGCAGACGAAGCGCGTGTATGAGAGGGAGGGACAGAAAGATAGAGGCCTAGGGAGCGTGTTTTCCGAATTGTAAAATAACGAGAGAAGCAGAACTAACGAAGGAATTCACTATCCGTCCCATACGGTGCTAATTAAGATGCGCGGTAGGCACTGTGTCATGAAGTGCAATATGAATGAAGTGGCAATGTCACACGCTCCGAGTGCACTGCATAGGGCCCCACTGTGTACGCAGAGCATCCTGCGTGCCCACGCAACGTCGAGAATTTTTTTTCTATTTATTTTCGTATTATTTTTATAGAGGAACGAGGGCAGTGGCTTCGAGTCCTGGCGACCCTCTGAAGGTTAACACTGACGTCACCGAGGCGGACAGATAGAGTGGCCAAGATGCCAGAGAGAGAGAGAGAGAGAGAACACGGGAGCGTCTTGGAACAATAAACGCAGGTTTCCTGTACTAAGTGCTCGGGTTTTCCTTCACGATGTTGCCTCCTCGTCCGAAAGGTCATATTCGCGCTATCCGTCTACCCACATCTTCTATCTTTCGTCTTTATGGACTCTGGATCTTTTTAAGAGATAAAAGCTTTTATTTTGTGAAGATAACATGTGGTCAGTAGTTCGCGTAAGATCCTATTACCACAGTCTAGTATATACAGTCACGAAGCTTCAGTTGTGAGGGTGCTAGAAACAATAGACTGTGCCGGTACTATTTCGCATTGTCTGTAATGAGGCGATATTAGCGATCCTAGTGATTAGCAACTATCTATGGATGCATATTTAGAACGTATTGAGCTTCGTGACTGTATATACTAGACTGTGCTATAACTACACAGAATAGTAAATTTTACAGGCATGTTACATAACTTAGCTTTCGATAAGCTAAGATAGAGAAATTAAATTATTATATGTTTGCCGTCTAGTACAGCTTATCAAATGCTAAGTGAAATTTATTCACTAAATCAGCATAATTTGTGTGACAATGTTACATAGATGAACGTTTTCGGCAACGTTTTGCCATCTTCAGATCATTTAGGCTAAGTGTGAATGTTACAATATGCAAATCCCGAAAAGACAAAGTATATGATTATGTCTCGCGACGAAAATATTGTACGAAATGGAAATATAAAAATTGGAAATTTATCCTTTGAAGAGGTGGAGCGACAGTAACAAATATAAATGATACTCGGGAGGAAATTAAACACAGAATAAATATGGGAAATGCCTGTTATTATTCGGTTGAGAAGCTTTTATCATCCAGTCTGCTCTCAAAAAATCTGGAAGTTAGAATTTATAAAACAGTTATATTACCGGTTGTTCTATATGGTTGTGAAACTTGGACTCTCATTTTGAGAGAGGAACACAGGTTAAGGGTGTTTGAGAATAAGGTGATTAGGAAAATATTTGGGGCTAAGAGGGATGAAGTTACAGGAGAATGGAGAAAGTTACACAACACAACTGCACGCATTGTATTCTTCACCTGACATCATTAGGAACATTAAATCCAGACGTTTGAAGTGGGCAGGGCATGTAGCACGTAGGGGCGAAATGCATATAGAGTGTTAGTTGGGAGGCCAGATGGGAAAAGACCTTTGGGGAGGCCGAGACGTAGATGGGAAGATAATATTAAAATGGATTTGAGGGAAGTTGGATATGATGATAGAGACTGGGTTAATCTTGCTCAGGATAGGGACCAATGGCGAGCTTATGTGAGGGCGGCAATGAACCTCCGGGTTCCTTAAAAGCCAGTAAGTAAATAAGTATGACTGTCATAGAGAAGACGATGGAGATTGGGCATATTGAACTTTCTGGACGCAACAAAAAAGATTTCCAATTAATATAACGATATGTGTACAAAAATTTAATTCAGACAATTTGAAATGTCTATACGTGTGCACTGTAAATGTAGCCTACGCATATTCTTTTAGACTATGTACTGCATTTCCTGTTCAATAAATTTAGTTTTAAAAAGTTTTCTGAAACAATAAATTAAATTCGTTTTAGTAAGGGGAATCATTTTACGCTTTTATAATGTATTTGGAGATAATACCACGAACGAATATTCATATAAAAAACAGCAATTCGGGGAAAAATTATGGCAAGAAAGGGAAGTTTTTGTAAAAATAAATCCGTAGCGCTATAGCCCATGAAGGGCCAAGACCGACCAGCCGGCTGCTGGCCTCACGTCCACATGCCGAAGCAGAGGTGGACGATCATCCAAGCAGAATGGAGGTATCGTGTGGTTAGCACGATGATCTGCCAACCGAAACCGGATTTTCGCCATCTATCGTAGTTCCCCAAGTGCATCTCGATGCTAAGTGGGCACTGGTCCCATACACTGGCCGAAATTTCATGAGAAAATTTCTTCCCCCGTGAGGACTCGAACCAGCGTGCATTTCGTAACGCGAGTCCTAGGCCGGATGCCTCAGAACACGACACCATGACGCGGGAAAACTTTTTGTAAAGGAGGGAATTTTTTTTTCGAAAGGTCTTAACATCAATCCCTGTGTGATTCTAGTTTACACTTAAGTACACTCCGATCAGGAACTTCTTACCCTGAGCTAAGTCGGTAACAGGACGATGGGGATGATGATAATAATAATTACGTATATAGGCCTACATACGCTTGTTCATACATAGGATATATGACCTCGAAAAAATTATAAATACAACATTTATTTGCCAGAGTATATTGACATTTGAGACAATACCGAGCAATTTACTGCGAAATTATATTAATTTTTGTCCTTGCATGTTATTACAGACATCAGAACGTTTCCAGGTGTATCGATCGGTCTATATCAATATATCACACGTACATAAACATTCTCTTACCATCTCAATAAATTACATTAAATTACTGTAGGGCACCAGAAGACCACATCAAACAGACCACAGTTTGCACAATATTAGGTTTTCACAGTCACAACCAGCGTCGGAATAAAATCCACAATTCACGCCGGCGATTGTGCAATAACACTTGCTAAGTCTTGTCTTTTCCTGATACGATCACAGTATCACCGCTCACGAACGTGATTTGTCCTTGGTTGTCATAGGAAACATGACTGAACCTTGATTCACAGAAATTTGTTATCAACGGAACTCTCGTGACAATATAATCCCCATGTCAGACTTATGCCAAGACGTGAGGAATAACACAGACCACTCCGTTCTAATTTGACATTTGCACATTTGAAAGCAATGATGGGCCGATTCCTGTACTGTGTGCAGGCATTGTGCAAGACTAAACCGATGTAAATATGTGTACGTCAATTATGTATGTTCTCAGCCGAAGCGGTACAATATCACGTGGGGATGGGTTAAGATTGAGCGAGTTCGTTCGATGGTGTAATCACATATAAGTAGCTTTAATAGTTTAAACAATTAAATTATTTATACTATAAGCATTTTTCTATAATTTTAAATATCTCAACTGGACCTAACAATGGCAGCACACTTAGAAGAGAAAAGTGAAGTAAAAAATGATTTTCTGAAAAAAAAAATAAAAACAACTTTTTAACAAGAAAGATCTCAAGCTACCGGCGTACCTTAGAAGGTAGCGCGTTTGCCTGCTGATCCGGAGTTGCGCTCGGGCGTTGGTTCGATTCCCGCTTGAGCTGATTACCTAGTTGGGTTATCTCGTCATCATCAATTCCATCGTCGCTAAATAACCCAGTAGTTGATACAACGTCGTTAAATACCTACTCACAAATAGCTTTTAAGGAACCCGCAGGTTCATTGCCGCCCTAAGAAAAGCCCGCCATCGGTCCCTATCCTGTGCAAGATTAATCCAGTCTCTATCATCATAACCTACCTCCCTCAAATCCATTTTAATATTATCCTCCCATCTACGTCTCGGCCTTCCCAAATGTCTTTTTCCCTCCAGTTTCCCAACTAACTCTCTATATGTATTTCTGGATTCGCCCATACGTGCTATGTGCCCTGCCCATCTCAAATGTCTGGATTTAATGTTCCTATTATGTCAGGTGAAGAATACAATGCGTACAGTTCTGCGTTGTGTAACTTTCTCCATTTACCTCTAACTTCATCCCTTTTAGCCCCAAATATTTTCCTAAGAACCTTATTCTCCAAAACCCTTAATCTCTGATCCTCTCTCAAAGTGAGAGTCCAAGTTTCACAACAATACAGAACAACCGGTAATATAATTGTTTTATAAATTCTAACTTTAAGATTTTTTGACAACAGATTAGATGAGAAAAGCTTCTCCACCGAATAATAATACCACGCATTTCCCATATTTATTCTGCGTTTAATTTCCTCCCGAGTGTCATTTATATTTGTTACTGTTGCTCCAAGATATATGAATTTTTCAAACTCTTCGAAGGATAAATCTCCAATTTTTATGTTTACATTTCGTACAATATTCTGGTCACGAGACATAATCATATACTTTGTCTTTTCGGGATTTACTTCCAAGTAAAATTTCCGTGTTTTCCCTAATCGTTTGTGAATTTTCTCCTAACATATTCACGTCATCCGCATAGACAAGAAGCTGAAGTAACCCATTAAATTTCAAACCTTGTCTGTTATCCTGAACTTTCCTAATGGCATATTCTAGAGCGAAGTTAAATAATCAAACAAAAAAAAAAAAATCTCTAATAATGACTAACATATACATGACATACAGCATGATTAAATTAACTTAGATACTTCTGTCTCAAGTTCATATTACGTAGATCATTCAGAAGGACTTACGATCCAATCCTACTATGTATATAAACTTACTAAATAATATGGCAGTTTTTATAACGTCGATCTAAATGGAGTTTCCGTACAGTGGTAATAACTTCTCCATAAACTGTTTAATTCACTCGTACTAGCCATACTGTAACTGACTCACAAAAGCTCTATTTACAACAATGATTGATAACATATTTCAGTTAACTCTTTTAGAGACTGATCGATGTTATGTCAATCATAACTTCAGCGAGAGAAGAAAGATAAGAGCGTCTAGAGGTTAGGCAATATTCAGAACAATCTACAAGAATGAAAGTAGTCGGTGCACGCTATGCAAATGCACACGAATGCCCACCTCTGCTTTAAAGCAATAAAGAGTTTTTTGTCTCTAGTATTGACTATAAGCAAACACTCTTTCACAATGATGGTTCGCCTCTCCTTTACATACATCACTCGATAATTTATTCATTCATTCATAGTTTTCTGCTAAGAGCAGATCTTTCACTGCAAACCCAGCATTCTCCAATTTTTCCTGTTTTCTACTTTCCTCTTAGTCACCGCATACGATCTTATATATTTTAAATGTTGTCTATCTTCTCTGATTTCTTCTGTCCCAAACTTTATAATAATAATAATAATAATAATAATAATAATAATAATAATAATAATAATAATAATAATTGCCTATACATCTTTACGACAACGGAAGTAAATATTGATTCACTTTGCATACAGTATTATTTCTCTGTTGTCTTATGTCAGTGGCGGCTTGTTTGATAATTGACACGAGTGTCGTTTTATTTCGGTCGAGTAACGTAAATGTCGTCCCAGTAGTGGTTGAATGGTCTAGATCCGCGGTAACCAAAACTCGAGCTGCAGTGATTACATGCGACAGACAGCCTATGAAGTAAGTAGACGGAGGAAAGGTACTTGGCATGAAAACTATACAACCAGTGGTTGTTCCTGTACTAACATCTTGATCAATCCCGCGGATAAAAATCTCAAGCTTTGCTGTATCAGTAATGTCACTGCTGTTATCAAGAGCCAGTGAGTAATATACGATTTTTCTTGCTTCTTTTTTAATCTTCCTCTTGAATATAATCAGGAATTTTCTATATTCTTCTCTCGATACTTGGTCGAGAAATTCGTAGTTTTCCAAAATTAAAAACTTCTTATGGACAAGTTATTTAAGCTATTTTAATCATTACTCTTTTGAGAAATTCTGTTCTATTAAAAGGCTTTAGAGCACTAGATATTTCAAACCCCATTAGGTAGCGGACTTCCTTACATTCATTTATGTCATCTT
Organism: Periplaneta americana; assembly: GCF_040183065.1. Lineage (NCBI taxonomy): Eukaryota > Metazoa > Arthropoda > Insecta > Blattodea > Blattidae > Periplaneta > Periplaneta americana. The sequence continues at coordinate 31,076,604 of NC_091122.1, forward strand.
TCTCTTCCTGGCTATCATTTAAGACATGTCAATTCCTGGCGCTTAACAGTTCGTTGGCACATAATATTGAATCAGTTTTTCTACAATATTATGATTAAATGAATAACTAATAAATAGTTACCCTCATCTAAAGATTAAGAAGATTAAAATTGAGATAAAGCTAATAATTTTATCCTTCTAGAGAGAAGATCTAAAAATATCAATATTCATGCACGTACAGAAGAATTATAGAAACACATACTTAGTGTTCAATAATAATAATAATAATAATAATAATAATAATAATAATAATAATAATAATAATAATAATACAATATTCAGCGTGGCAATTAATTTCCTATATACTCCTAATTGAACCGTTGAGCAAAGTAAACATATTACATTTTGTCCGACAACAACAAAAAATTTCTCCTTCTCATTCTTTACGAAACCACCTCTTACTGCTTGTAGAGACAGAGTTTGTAGAGCGACATGATACCGCCACTGCTTGCCTTCAGTACGTGAATGAAACACACATCAATGTACAGGAAACTCCTCGTACCCGTTTGAATGTCTGTGATTACACGATGTAATCACGACAACCGCTTTGCTTACCGCTAGTCTAGATGATCTAGAAGTCTAGACATTCGACCTTTCACGCAAACGGTCCATGTTCCAGTCCCGGCTAGATGTGGAATTTTTCATTTTAAAAAATCGACAGTGACTTTTGTGGCCGATAACCAATGCATTAGGAATTCATCAAATTGCAATTTGGTGAAAACATTCCACAAAGTGTAACAAACAAAATATTGTCCACTTTATTATGATGAAATGCGCAAGTTCGTAACACACTGTTTATAAAGGGAAGGACGGATGAATAATGCTACTTCGGCGGATATTCAGTCTGCCTTCCTGCTTGGTAACCTTACACTTACAAGCCAGACGAAGAGGAACCATCCTTGTCGACTCCAACATGTGTCACAATTGTCACTGCATCGTACAGTGCTGGGTGCTTTGGAAATACGCACTGAATTGTAGGCTACACAGATGAAATATACCCTACAGTTACACTTATTATTATTATTATTATTATTATTATTATATTATTATTATTATTATTACTTACAAAAAATGGCTTTTAAGGAACCCGAAGGTTCATTGCCGCCCTCACATAAGCCCGCCATCGGTCCCTATCCTATGCAAGATTAATCCAGTCTCTATCATCATACCCCACCTCCCTCAAATCCATTTTTATATTATCCTCCCATCTACGTCTCGGCCTCCCTAAAGGTCTTTTTCCCTCCGGTCTCCCAACTAACACCCTATATGCATTTCTGGATTCGTCCATACGTGCTACATGCCCTGCCCATCTCAAACGTCTGGATTTTAAGTTCCTAATTATGTCAGGTGAAGAATACATTGCGTGCAGTTCTGTGTTGTGTAACTTTCTCCATTCTCCTGTAACTTCATCCCGCTTAGCCCCAAATATTTTCCTAAGCACCTTATTCTCAAACACCCTTAACCTATGTTCCTCTATCAGAGTGACAGTCCAAGTTTCACAACCATACAGAAGAACCGGTAATATAACTGTTTTATAAATTCTAACTTTCAGATTTTTGGACAGCAGACGGGATGGTAAGAGCTTCTCAACCGAATAATAACACGCATTTCCCATATTTATTCTGCGTTTAATTTCCTCCCGAGTGTCATTTATATTTGTTACTGTTGCTCCAAGATATTTGAATTTTTCCACCTCTTCGAAGGATAAATCTCCAATTTTTATATTTCCATTTCGTACAATATTCTGGTCACGAGACATAATCATATACTTTGTCTTTTCGGGATTTACTTCCAAACCGATCGCTTTACTTGCTTCAAGTAAAATTTCCGTGTTTTCCCTAATCATTTGTGGATTTTCTCCTAACATATTCACGTCATCCGCATATACAAGAAGCTGATGTAACCCGTTCAATTCCAAACCCTGCCTGTTATCCTGAACTTTCCTAATGGCATATTCTAGAGCGAAGTTATTATTATTATTATTATTATTGTTATTATTATTATTATTATTATTATTATTATTATTATTATTATTATTATTATTATTAGACTTAGAGGGACAGCTTATCGATTTTTGGAAAAGGTCGGGGAAACTGGGGTTATTGCCTCGGATACTCCCTTTCATTCTACCACATTTTCGCGGATTATTCATCACATGACGTCGATGCATCATAGAAGAGCTCGGTCTGCGTGCCTCACAACAGCCATAAATCTGTTGCATATGGTGAAAGCGTCATATCTGACCAGCTACTTGAACTTAAAACGCATTAATGGGCAAATAAACAAAACGTAATGACTTGAAGAAATAGTACTGCACATAGATCATCAAACCCTCACTATACAAGTCCATATGACATATGCCCGGGTTCCAAGAAATTGTTGTAATCTCTACTTTGCTTTAAAGCCGCCTGTATGTTTTCATACATCTGACTGTTCTTAAGTGCATGCATGAATATCGCATAAAAATCTCAGTCTCTCTCTCTCTCTCATCGATATAATAAATGAGTTTATACGCTCTTTCTGTTTTCGATTTAAAATAATAATAATAATAATAATAATAATAATAATAATAATAGTTTTTATTTGAAAGATAATAGTAGTACATTTTTATTGGCACTCCCGATGAAGCAAAAGCTTGTGGCCGGGAGTGGAGTAGGCCTATTTATTTATTATTTTATTGCTAGTAAGTTTGAAATGAATACAAGTTAATAAAATGAAAGATAAACTAGCCCACTCCTAAATGAGAAAGACTCGTGCTCAGGAGGGGATTCCAATACAGACAAAAATACAATTAAAATTGAGAGTGAATGCAGATTAAATAGTGTTTAATATGTTTAAACCCAAACTATAAATCCAATACAATTTTTTTTATTAATTTTGATAAGATTCGTGGTTAAAATAATATCAGAATAAAATTTGTTTAATAATCTGGGACCTTTACTCATGCTATGATAAAAAGATGCATTGGTTTTACATTTAGGTTCAGACAAGTCCAGAGAATTCGTATTTTTAGTTGTATATTTATGTATATACCTTTCAAAGTTAAGATTTCTGTGAAAATACTTTAATAAAATAAAATAATAAATTTGTTTAATGTTGAAAACTTTGAAATGTTTAAACAACAATTCAGTTGAGTATTCTTTCTGCTTTTTTAAACAAATTTTTAATACTTTTTTGTGTAGTAAAATTAACGGATATCGGTTAGATTTTTAAGTATAATTATTTTATATTTATATATATTTCTAGATTTTGTATATTACATTGAATAACTAAAAAGTAATATTACGAGTTTAAGCCTACACTAAAATAATTATTTAATTGTTTAATTTAAGTAATCAAATGTAAGTAAGCAAAAGTAAAGTGAAAAATACCAGAATAATAATACAAGAAATACAATGAAATTATATCTAATACACAGAAGAAAGTCCAAAGGGCGATCGATGGTCCTTTAAATAATAATAAAGTAAAATGAAAAAGAATTAAATAATACGATTGTAAAATAAATACAAAATAAGATGCAATAATATAGTGGAGTAATATACAGACGTGGACAAATTATTAACAAAATGGACGATTTTTATGATAATTCTGTTTACAAAATTTGACTTTCCAATTTAGACTACATTTGACAATTTTGGATATTTCCATCATTACAGTAGATAGAAATATGCAAAAATGTCAACTGTAGTTTAAATTGAAGAGTCAAGTTTTGTAAAAATATATAATAAAAGTCTTCAATTTTGCTAATAATTTGTACATTAGCAAAATTGTCAACTGCATTGAAGAGTCAAATTTTGTAAAAATATAAAACAAAAATCTTCAGTTTTGCTAATAATTTCGAAATATCAAAAATGTCAACTGTAGTACAAATTGAAGAATCGAATTTTGTAAAAATATACAACAAAAACCTTCAGTTTTGCTAATAATTTGTAAATATGCAAAAATATCAACTGTAGTCCAAATTGAGGAGTTAAATTTTGAAAAATATACAATACAAATCTTCAATTTTGCTAATAATTTGGAAATACACAAAAATGTCAACTGTAGTCTAAATTGAAGAATCATATTTTGTAAAAATATATAATAAAAATCTTAAATTTTGCTAATAATTTGTCCACGTCTATTATATACATAAATTATATTTTATTTTTATTTTATTTATTGAATTTTGAAAATAATTTTTTTTAATTTAATGTAAGAGAGAAATATAAAAAAATGTAAAATATCAATAATAAATAAAGACCTATTAATTTCGTACTACAAGTTATTAAATTTCATGCCGATCATATCTGAACAAATAGTTTCATAGATACCTACTAATATGAGTAAAATCCGTCTAACACCTTAGGAGAAATACTTGTAGGCGTATAGATAGATATATGGCGTTCCTAAAGTTCAGTATCCGTCATTCTGAAAACTTGTATCTCCCGAAAAATCTCGAAATTATGAAAATCTATGACTAAAATTAGATATTAAATTATAGTAGGCCTACTCACTGCAGGAATATGCATTCCATACCAAGCCAGGCATCTCATCTTACCTGAAACAAAAGAAGACAAAATTATTTTCATGGCAAGTGTGCACGTAACATTTGCACTGTTAGACAAGAAAATGCTGAACAATGAAATTTGTATGAACATCGTTCGGCTCTTCCCGTAACACCACGCTGTATTAGTACTACCGTTAACTCCAGGGATTATTGTTGTTAAGCATAGTCTTACTAATAAACCATGTATAATTTTTATACAAGACATTATTAGCATTTCACTCCAATCGTACTGATTTAAACTATCACTGACTACATTGTTACTTCTTTCTTTAGACATCATCCTGATAGTGCTGTATTTTCAAAATTGTCTCATAATAATCTCTTTCTATTGTCTAATATTATTTTAAATATATTAACATTCTACGTATTTTAGCTTAATTCTGCTACACGGTTTATTTCAGTGTTTAATTAATGGTTTATAGTATTTTGTTGTGTAATTCTTAAATAACTCTTGTATACATGTAACTCTCATCTAAATCAAATTGTTGATTTCTTTGTAAGTTCATGCATATGTATATATACTTTTTGCTGGTTGAGTGGAAGAGAAGGCCTTACGGTCTTAACTCTGCCAGCTAAAATAAATCATTATTATTATTATTATTATTATTATTATTATTATTATTATTATTATTCAGCGGTGGGGCACAAAACGTTACTAATAGTAATAAATTATGTAACATAATCGATGGGTGTATAAGCAGTGTGTAACTAACTATACATGGAATTGCCATGCAGTAGTTACACACAGGAAATCCCTTATTTAAGCGTTGTATGCAGATTAAAAAAGGTTGCCTTTCCAACAGCTGTTCTTATCGATTCTAATTTTGTAATGATAATTCCCTTGTAACCTAATGCTGTTTAGCAAGCTTGTCGACAATAATTTGTTTTATATTCGATAAATTGAGGATTTTAGACATTAATTTCTTGGATATTCTCTATATAATTAAAAGAAACATACGTAAATTCAAGGTCGGTTTGTGTCAAGATGGCAACCGCGCGATATTGGTACAAAGAGTACAGAGTAATTAGAATAATATTGTTATAGCTGTACTCTTTGATAAAAATATAGCGTGGTATTTGATAAGGCCTAGTTTTACTATCGATACTTGGCGCGGCAAACTAGCTTATACTATCGGATGCAATAAAGGACCCCACTTACTCTGTTAACTTTTGTAATAAAATTATGACGAAACAATCATTACAGTTGTATTGCCATATAGTACGTAGTGTATATAGCCCTAGTTATTAGTCACAAACTTATACACAACTTATGAACGAGCTATTCACTGTTTAAGTATAAAACACTTAAACGTCGCTATAAGAGTTTTTATTAATAAGAGCGGTAATGTGTAAGTTGCTCTATAAATCTTGCATAGAATTACAGGATTTTCATGATGCAAATGTTTCAGTGAAAATTACTAAGAGTTGTGGAAAATAGCGGAATGACTACAGGGTTGGAATGTCTTCTTCTTCTTCTGATTTATTTTGGGATTAAAGTCCGTTTCGTTTCATCTTTTTCCAGGATGGCCAGGACGTCTCTTCCATCCGGGTAATGCATCCCTCGCTATTCTTACGATTCTGTCATCTGACATTCGAGATATGTGATTGTTCCATTCTGCACTTCGTTTTATGATCCAGTTACCCACTGTTTGAATACTGTATTACAATTTTCTCTGATGGTATTAGTCCCTACTCTGTCATATCTGGTTTTCTTTACTCTTTTTCTGAGAACGGCCATTTCTGTGAGTTCCAGATCCTCGGGCGGTAGTACAGTACCTTGGTAAGGGACTCGTCCATAGGGTTACGTGGGGAGTGACGGGATTCCATATCCGTAGTGAAGGCAACTAAAGCATTGGTTCGATCCCTATGCATACATCCCTCCATTTTCCTCACACAAACCCCTCCAACGACCCAATCAAAATTCGAAGCCCGCGAAAGAAGAATTCTCCGCCAAATCTTCCACCTGCAGAGACGCACCAGAAACGACACAGTTTACACTACGACAAAAACAAAGCCACTCTTCACAAATCTAAACAACATAAACAGGAAATACACACATTCGGCAGTAAATCGCGTATATACACAACACATCTTCGCAAATCCACCGAACACAAACAACAGAACAACACTGGAGAAACTCCTCTACAACTGCCACCAACCACCAAACTAAAACACACAAACAAAACCGCAAACACGTGTTGGGAATTTGAATACTGTCTGAGAGGACACACGACAGTAACAGAGAGGCAGATCAATAAAATAACTCTACCCCATGAAAGTCTCCATAACCATTCAGACGCTTCTGCCACCGCAAAGGGAAACTTAAAAAAAATAAAAATAAAAAAATAAAAAAAACGTTGTCTGTCAGCTGATATCTTTTACCCGAACTCTTGTCCCGTTCACCATTCCTTAAGTATCGCAAATCAACAAATTAGATCTACACCAAAATAAAAGGACCCAATCACTGCACTCATACACCATACTGACACTTATGCCAGAAATAGTTTCATATGTGTAAATATATTTATATGGTTATGTACAATGGCTGAAGAGGGCAACCTGCGCGTATAAGACCCTAAAACGGCCTCTGGCTCAAAGCCAGAAAAGTCAATAAACATCAACGTCTAGGAGAAGGTAAAAGGTAAAAAAAAGGTAAAGGTATCCCCGTAACATGCCATGAAGGCACTTGGGGGGCATGGAGGTAGAGCCCCATGCTTTCCATGACCTCGGCACTAGAATGAGGTGGTGTGGTCGGCACCACGCTCTGACCGCCTTTTACCCCCGGGAAAGACCCGGTACTCAATTTTATAGGAGGCTGAGTGAACCTCGGGGCCGTTCTGAAAGTTTGGCAACGAGAAAAAATCCTGTCACCACCTGGGATCGAACCCCGGACCTTCCAGTCCGTAGCCAGCTGCTCTACCAACTGAGCTACCCGGCCACCCGTCTAGGAGAAGAATACCCCAAAATCAAACCACCTAATATAAATTTAATATCTTTACTGTCATTAAGCTATATACAGGCAACAGTCAGTGTTAAACATAGCTACAAACTTGCATATTAACAGGAGATTCTTAGGAGCGCGTATGAAATTCAAGGCAGACGCTGGCGGCTGATACGTACAGTTCGTAAAAAAAGTATTCATACACTACGTTCTACCTTGTTGGTGTCTATAATTTGTCTTTCAGCATTATGGCATTCAATAGGTTTGTATAAGGATCTTATGGCAGTATATTACACACAAACATATTCTAGCAACTTGAACACATTAGTCAATAACGGAATAAAATGCATATTTATTGGCAAAGAAAATATTCATACGCTTCCAATGTTTGCAACCATTTGACTGTTATACACTCTTCTCCCGTCTTAGAGAGTGACAACAAGCGAAGGTGACTCCAGTAGTGTTCTTAGATGAGACTGTTTAGTTTACGTCTGACAGCGGTACAATATGGGTCGTAAATCACAAGAATTGAGTACCGCCTGGAAAGACCACATAGATTCATTATTTAAACAAGGATTCAGCTATCGGATGATAGGGAAGCTGGTTAAACGATCTCATGCGACTGTCCGGTATATTATTAAAAAGTTCAAGATTGGATCGACCGATAATGCAAGGCGACAGGGAAGACCAAGAGCCATTTTGCAACGAGAATCTCACCAATTGGTTCGTGAAGCCTAAAAAAAACCCTAGAATTAGTGCTGCTGAACTGGTGCAACATCTTGCTTCAACTTCCAGGAAGATTGTTACACCTCAAACTATCCGGAATCGTCTCCATGAAGCAGGCTATAAAGGCAGAAGAACAGCAAGAAAGAAGCCTTTCATAAGTGAGGTAAACCGAGAGTAGAGATTTGAATTTATAAGAAATATATAAACATGGGACAAGACTTCTGGCAGACTATTTTATTTTCAGACGAAAGTAAATTTGAAATTTTTGGATCTCATGGTCGACAGTTCGTTTGGAGAAGATCAAATATAGAACTGGAAAGCAAAAATTTACTACCAACAGTGAAGCACAGATGAGGCCATATCATGGAATGGGGCTGCATGAGTTGGTGAACTGGAAGTAATTGAAGGTAATATGAATGCTGCGGGCTACATCAAAGTGCTCCGAGGTAATTTGTCTAAGAGTGTTGTGAAATTGGGCATACAAGACACCTATTTATTTCAACAGACAACGACCCAAAGCATACAGCAAAAATAAAGCGCGAGTGGCTATTGTACAACGCCCGAAAATTATTTCCCATGCCACTTCAATCTCCGGACGTCAACACTATTGAAAATATATGGGCCCATTTGGAAAACAAAATCCGAAAGTTAAAGTGTTCCTCCAAAACTCAACTGATAGAAAATTTGAGAAAATGCTGGTCTGAAATTACACCAGACTTCACGAACAAGCTTGTTGAATCCATGCCAAGGAGACTTCAGGCCATTATAAATACAAAAGATCTGCATACCAAATATTGTGTTTGTATACTTCAGAATTTCTCATTTGTGTTGTGTATGAATACTTTTTTGTTGTCCCAAGAATGATTTTTTTTTTCATATTGTAATACTTATTGTATTTTAAAGGTTTTCTTTTTTTCAGAAATGAATAGTTGTTACGTTTAGTTCAAAATAATGCAAACATAAAGTTCTCTGTCAATAAATTAAACCAAAAATCAAATAAAACATGGTGTATGAATACTTTTTTTACCAACTGTATTTGTTATTTCTCTCCAGACAGGCTCACCCGTAACATGACAAAACAACTGAATCGTTACGAAATGTATGAAAGCTACTATAAGAAGCATGTATCACCTTCGTGACACTCATTTGTTATATTTATCTATCCGCTGTAGAGACATGTGTGCGCAGTGAGAGGGGAGGTTTCGATATGACCTCATTAAAGTTCTTCTGTAAGTAAACAGTACCAACAAAGAAGAGCGTGCCTTACGCTTGCGTATGTAACACGACAGCCTTGTAATCAAGGGTCATGTCCTGAAATGACAACAAGTAATAATCTCTTTCCTTGACAACTAATACTCTCCACACATAGTTTCACAAGTTTACAGATGAATTGAAAAAGACACCGCCTTATTGTTCAACACTTATATAATAAGAAATCGTTACCATAACAGAAACATCAGGGGGGATTATATAAAAGTGAGTGTACGCCATTGTATATAGTGTTTTGTTTCTTGTTCAATTTTCTCGATGTTTGACCTTATTCCCCCCACCACAGCGTCTAAATTCATATGCACGGAGTAGGGGCGCTGTTGGGAAATGAAGTCACATGATCTGTGTCGAGAGGAGGAGCAGGATCGCTCTGTGAAGGCCGTGGAGCTTGCATATCTCTCTCTTTCTCTCTGAGCGTGTACAGAGAGAGAATTTTTCTGCAACCTTGCTTCGCCCTTCAAACATCGTTCAGCATCTGCTGCACAACAAAAAACAAACATATACACATACCCCCCCCCTCTTCTCTCTATCTACTGAGTCTCCTGCGTTTGAATGTTACTGGGTAAAGTGGCTAAGATAGCCGGATATTAACCTCTGAAGCATCATTACGAGATTCCATACAAAAATGTGTAGCGAGCGAGTCGCTGTTATCTTTCCTACGTGCTTAAATATTTGGACGGTTGTCATTTATTCTGTGTCGTAGCATGACCAGCAGCAATGATCTAAGGCCAAGGGGAACCGATGACTCAGAACCTTCTCCGCGCCTCGAAAATAAACTCTAGAAAACGAAGCAAAAGATTAAAATTAATTTGACCTTGAAAATGCACACTAAAGCCTACCCGCTCTCAGAGACATCTACCTCTCTGAACTTACATCTCAAGTTCTTCTACAACTTCAGTCGTTGCTCAGTTTAAGGCTCTTCTTCTTCTACTACTTCTTCATAGGAACTCTGGTTGGAATTCCTCTACATATCTTGCGCGGTTTTGTACTTGATATAGACTAATTAATTTTTTACTAAAATTATTGTATTTCATGCCCACCATTCTCGAAGAAATTTACACGTAAACAAGAAATATGAACAAAACCTGTGCAATATCATCATTAGGGCCGTGACATCGATATATTTGCACAGAGACATCATTTTATTTTTACTTCAATTTTTATTGTACCTGAGTTTTTGAATGTACTTCACTCCCACCCATTCTACTAATGAAGTTCCAACTGTCCTCCACACAGAACCAAGGCCGCATATAGTAAACAGCACTGAGTTATTGAGTATAGTACGTTCCAGAAATATGTTCGTGTTTTCCAGTGACGAAAGAACTTTCAATACTGACGCATATTTTCGCACAGGTACTATCCGTTTGCCTACGTCGCATCCAGATTTCCCCCACCTGCTTCTGTTGGCCCCTCTGTAAAAGCTGGTCTGTCTTAGCTCTTTTCTGAAAACATTAATTTCTGTTAGGAATTGACGTTTACGTAATATTATACAACTGTTTAAAATAACTTAAATAAAAGGGCCTCGTTAAGTAATTAACTATCACGTGATTTCCCCCCTTTCTACGATCCTGCGACATAATCAGTTGGACGGACAGTAGATAGCATGTCTGAGTAATTTTATCTGTGCGGATCGGACAGAAATGAAGATTGAATTTACAGTACGTAAGGTACTCTTTTATAGAGTAGGTACAGAATTATTTCAACATGAGTTACTAGTACGAAGGACGAAACTGGCAAATGGAATTAGATGCAATAGTCTATAGTGCGAAAATATGCACAAAAGAACTGAAGCCTGTATCGAAATGAACGGCCACCATTTTCAAAAATGTGTTTAAATATTCATATTATGATTATTTTTCAATTTAACTTCTTTCTCTATATTGTACGCTAATGTGCTGTAGACAGTATAATCTACACTTCATAATGAATACGTTTGCATGGATAACTCAGTTCGTGAGTAAAAACATTTATTCTTAATACAGTACTGTATTTTGATTAAACAAAAACCTAATGAAAATTATCGAACTCAAAATCGCGATATTTCCTAGTTTATGTAAATGGATGAACTACTTTTCTTCCCTCCTATACCTAGTAAAGTGATTTGTTTGTGTTTTACGCCAGTATCATCGAACTATAGTCGTGAAAGGGGATAGCAAACTGTGTTTCCGGTTCTCTAAAGGTATAGCGAGGTTAATATTAAAAATGTTAGTAAAACTAAAATGATGTCCCTGTATTTGTTTGAGGTGAATATACGACGCCGGCCAGAATGTAGTCGACGTGTTTCAAGTACAGGCAGCGGAAGAGAATTTGACACACGCCTAAGCAAGCACGTTCCGTGTTTTATATAAGATTATTGCGTATTATAAAATCGAGACAATACAATATTATTGTATATAAGGGTTAATATCGGAAAGGTCTAAAATGCTGGTGAGGTTGAGAAATCATACTTAAATTGTCACAAATGTGGTAAAACATAAGTCTGAAAGATTTTTTTAATATTTAGAGTTTTACATTACAGTTTTAGAATGTCGAAAAGGTGTATGGCGTACAATTTTGCTTTCCTTATATTTAACTGTTACATTAATTTGTTTATCACATCTATTCTGTACCTTACTTTCCTTGCATGTTGTTTGCCTGGTTTCGGTTCCTGCTGCAATAAACAACAACATTCATTTTCAAAGTTTCAAATGAAAATTACCATCGACTGTCGGATAGTATAACCTCGTATGAGGAAAAACTGCGTTCTACATCGACTGAAAGCAAGGGCGCATATGTAAAATATTTCACGTCATCCATTTCTACATCAAGTTGATGACAATCGCACTTGCCATCTGACAAAACTCTTGCAGTTTTGCATAGTATATTGAAGCCAGTTTTTTTTGTAATACTGTGTTCATTTTCGCATACACCTGTAATGTAAAACTCTAAATATAAAAAAAAAAAAACATCTTTTCAGACTTATGTTTTACCACATTTGTGACAATTTAAGTATGATTTCCAACAATTATTCTCAACCTCAACATTTTAGATCTTTCCGATGTTAACCCTTATATACAATGATTGTTTTGTCTTGATTTTATAACACGCAATAATCGTATACAAAACACGGAACGTGCTTGCTTAGACGTGTGTCAAATTCGCTTCCGCTGCCTGTATTTGAAACACTTCGACTACATTCTGTCCTGCGTCGTATGTTCACCTCAGACTAATACAAATATACCGATGTCACGGCCCTAATCATCATCATCATCATCATCATCATCATCATCGACGACGACTGAGCCATTTTTGGTCAGTTCCGCCTCCAAATCGTAATAGTTTTACTGATCGCTTCATCTCAAATTTCGGGCGTACCACATTTGTACATCATTTTGGGATAGGCCTATAAGACTATTGATATAGCGGTAACTTTTAGTGGTCTGTTGGCTTCTATACATAACATATGTTTGTTAGATCAGTTATATTTTTTGATTCTACAATATTACTCGCTCCCAGTTATGTACGTATATTATTATTTTTTTAATCTAAAGATATGCCAATTCACAGCTCTCAGGAACCACATCTCTGAAGCTTATATATATATTTGTTTATTATTTGGCTTTGAATGAGTGTCCAATTTTCATAAACACATAGTCTGTTAGAAATTGAATGGTCATCTTTTCATAAAATTTTAAAATTGCCACTCTTATCTTTTTCAATACATTCGTCTTAATTTTTTCACAAAACTGTCTGCATTTATTAATATTTGTACCAGCAGTTTTACTTTCATTGTACGAGACCTAACATCCTAAATAATTCAAACAGTTAACTTGTTCGATAATTTCATTTGCAATTAGAAATTCTCGCTCCTCGAAAGGCCACAGCGTTGATTTTTTAATTGATATCTTCATATTACAATTTTGAATCACTATATTAAATTTAAAAATTGCTCTTCGTAATTCATTATCGAATCTAAAAATAACTATAAGTTTATCTGCAAAATATAAAGGAGTAAAATCAATTACTTTTATTAAAAAATTATCTCCAAAACATTTATCCATTCTTTAACAATATTACAAGTTCAACAGTTCAGTAAAAATCGCAGTAGCAGAGATATATAACCAGAATGCTAACAATAAAATTACTTTTCTGTATTTAGGGTATTCAGACTGAGTGAAAAGCTTGGCTATGATTTTTAGAGGATCTATTTATACTCCATAATGAAAAGATGCTGATGATATGGCGTTGTTAGCAGAAGAGGAAATGATACTAAAGGATATAGTACTGGAACTAAATGACAGCTGTGAGCAGTATGGGATGAAGGTAAAATGCAAATAAGACGAAGATCATGGTCATAGGAAGAAAAATACAGTAGATAAACTTGCGAATTCGAAATCAGGCAGTAGAGCAAGTGGACAGCTTCAAATACGTCGGGTATATCATAAGCAGTAACATGAGCTGTTGCCAGGAAGTCAAAAAGAGGATAGCAATGGCCAAGGAAGTTTTTAATAGAGAAAGGAGCATTTTCTGCGGACCTATGGAGAAAGAACTAAGGAAGAGGCTATTAAAGTGCTTTGTGTGGAGTGTGGCATTGTATGGGGCAGAAACATGGACATTACGACGAAGTGAAGAGAAGCGAATAGAAGCATTTGAAATGTAGATATGGAGAAGAATGGAACGTGTGAAGTGGACAGACAGAATAAGAAATGAAGCCGTGTTGGAAAGAGTGGGTGAAGAAAGAATGATGCTGAAACTGATCAGGAAGAGGAAAAGGAATTGGTTGGGTCACTGGCTGAGATGAAACTGCCTACTGAAGGATCCACTGGAAGAAATGGTGAACGGGAGAAGAGTTTGAGGTAGAAGAAGATATTAGAAACGAAGAGGAAGGCAGAAAATAGGAAGAATTGGAGAAAACTGGGTTTGCAGTGAAAGACCTGCCCTTGGGCAGAACACTAAACGAAATTAATGAATAAAAAGCTAAAAAAACAACGGGGCAAAATCTCCACGAACATACGGGCTTGTTTTTCCGTATCTAATAAATCACTCACTAATCCCGCTGAAACTTAATTATCATCAAACAATAGTAAAACGCATAAAACTTAATTAAGAGTGTAGTAATTATAACTGCACTATCACAAGATTAACATTCCACTTCTTCTGCAGTAGGACTGCCGAAATTGTAAGAACTTTGTTACTCCTTCCAGTTAACTCCAACTGTGCGAAAACGCCGAGGAAGTTCGGCAACTTTTCTTACAACTGTGCGCTGCGGGATACTTGATCTGGTATTGACAAGGCAATAGGAAGCGTCGAGGTCTGTCTAGACTTGCAGGTAACAGCTATGGGAACAGAATCACGGTTCTAAAGGAAATAAAGTTACTTTTATCGAAGGGTCTCTGCAGTGTTTCTAACATTGAATCTTTAATAAGAACAATGAGAAGAATACTTCTGAGTGACGTCACCAAAGTTTTTACACTCCTGTTCAGGAAGGGGCCCACAAAAAGTAACCCGCATCCAACTCCTGCTAATGAAGTGAGATTACACGCTGCTATGTTAGGACCAATCATTTTTGGAAAATCGAAAATTACCAGAAAATTTTCGGCTACAAATTTATTATTAGTATAGATTATGACTGTATAATATTTATACGGTTTTCAGGCACAAATACAGTTTAGCCATTAATAGTACTTAATAGGCGTTTGGTCCTATAGAATTTTAATAGGAGGATCCTGTGTACATGAAACGTAGAGATATCAGAATAAAATACGCCTAGGACGTAGCAAACAAAATAGGTAAGGAACTAGAAATCCGTTCTCTATTCATGACATCTATACTAATAATAAATCTGTAGCCAAAATTTTTCTGGTAATTTTCGATTTTCCAAAAATAATTGGTGTTAATATGTATAATTAACCATCCTGAAACCGAAAATCGCTTTTTTGACATTCTTGTTTGTATGTCTGTCTGTCTGTCTGGATGTTTGTTACCTTTTCACGCAATAATGGCTGAACGGATTTCGATGAAAATTGGAATATAAATTAAGTTCGTTGTATCTTAGATTATAGGCTATATGACATTCAAAATACTTTATTTAAAAGGGGGGTTATAAGGGGGCCTGAATTAAATAAATCGAAATATCTCGCTTATTATTGATTTTTGTGAAATATGTTACATAACAAAAGTTTCTTTAAAAATGATTTCCGATAAGGTTTATTCTATGCAACATTTTGATAGGACTGATATTTAATGAGATAAATGAGTTTCAAAATTACAATAACAACGCCATCTAAGGCGGTGTAATGAAATAAAAAAAAATGACTTCGTCTATAAGGGGTAAGGGGCCTTGGACAACAACAATCGAAAGCTATGAAACATAGCCTACAGAGAATGTTTCTGTGTTTGTATGAAGTAATATCGGTAGCTAAATTAACCGATTTATATAATTAATTATTAATTCACCATTGGAAAGTGTAGTTTCTCTAGATGGACATAATGCTATATTGTTATTACAGTAACTTCTGAGTGAATTGAGGACAGGTAAGATTAAAATAGATTCTTATGCACAGAAAACTTGATAGGCTATTCTGTACATTCGTTTCCTGTATTTCCTAAAATAATTTTTATGACCAAATGAGTGGTCTCTGGACCAAACTGATCGCATTTTAATTTTTTAAATACAATTTAAATTAAGTTACATAATAAACAGATATTACAAACTTACATATATGGAGTATTAATAATAAATTGTTATTCAATATAAATAAGTGTATACATATGACCTTTTCTAGATTGAAAAATACAACTAAATTTTCATATAAAATAGAGGCAAAAGTTTTAACAGCAAAAAATGAACATAAAGATTTAGGTATATTATTTAGCAGCAATTTTACATTTTATAGTCATATTAATAATATTATAAATTTGTCCTGTAAAAGTTTAGGTTTTGTTATGAGAAATTCTTGTAAATTCAAAATGAAAACTATAATAATTTTGTATAATTCCATTGTTCGATCTAAATTAGAATATGCTGCTGTTATCTGGAACCCAGTTACTAACAAATATATTCTGTTACTAGAAAAAATTCAAAATAAATTTCTAAAATGGTTATATTACAGACTTTATAATGATTATCCTACCTATGAGAGTTATGCTACAATGCTTCAACATTTCCATTTTACTAGTTTGCAAATTCGACGAAATTGTCAATCTTTAAACTTTCTTTATAAAATTATTAACAATAAGTTGGACTGTGTTGGCTTATTTTATTATATAACATTATATGCACCTAAGCTTAAAACGAAATTTCGAAATTTGTTTTACATACCAAGGACAAATACTGAATCCCACAAAAATTCCCCAGTTTTCCAAATGTTACAGTTATACAATAAATTACATCCTCATCCGAATGTTGATATTTTCAATATGAATTTCTCTAGATACAGAATTATTTGTTATCATATTTTACAGAATATTGTTGTTAGTTAATTTGAAGCTACTTTCACACCTTATTTCAATTTCTCTTTTTTTCTTTCCCTTTTTTCTATTATGTTTCAGTTTTTCATAAGTGTATGTTTCCTTTTCCTTGTTTATGTTTTATCAATTAATTTGTTAGTCGTGAACATTGTAATTGGGCTTTGCCTGTTATGTTCATCAACAAATGAATAAATAAATAAACGATTTATCCTTCTATCGAACACGAATGTTCGCTGGATCAAATGTCCTATTTTAAATATGTAATTACTTTATATTTATTTCTAACGGGTGCAGCGGAGCGCACGGGTACGGCTAGTGTATTAAATAAAGTAAGTACACGAGACAGTATTTTACAGAACATCACTTTGACAACGAACAACCACGCCCTCGGGGAAACTGGAATTAATGTTCGTGGCTGTACTCTATCCGTTGAACACACCGCGGCAGGTGAAGGGTACTGTAAGAAAAGCAACAGTGAGTCTAAGTAATTTCCCCGATTACGAGTTTTCCTAGACCACATTCCAAGAGCTGAATCTCCGACAAGAACTATCTGGAAGAGAGAACCTTTTCTCGCAATGGCGGCCGTTAATGCCAGCGAACGATCTCGCAACGCCTGCACTTCCAAGGCCTCAATAAATAGTGACGTAAAAACGAAATGTACACAAACAGTGCGTCTGGGGTCGCTAACATCGCTCTGTAAACGTTCTTCCCACACGAGTTTGCACGATTATTCACGAAGCGCCATTGCAGAATTATCACTTTCTTACATAATTAAAGTAGAACGAATCCCATTTCCTCCGCAAGGTTAGTATCCTATCGTCATGATACCCCTCAAGGTAGTATAAATATTCCTCCATTAGTGACGTAAGCACTGCGACATCATTATTCATGGTATGGGATGTAGCAGTAGAAAATAAACTGCGTGGGATATAATGAAGAAACTTCTTTCCGAATAAGCGACAAACGCTTGTGATGAGACTTAAAATAAGGGAAACAAAAAACAGAAGAAAATTTAAGGGGAAAGGATGGTATTTTTTGGTGAAAAATGAGTAAATTAAAAAAAAATTCTATAAAATACTCTGTGATATGTGTGGAATGCATAGCATAACATTTTGTGGGTATTTGTACCCTTATCGGATGTTGATTCGCCATTTTTGAACTTCCTGCGTTATGGATTTTTAAATCACATGCCCACTTTAATCGGTTTCCAGTAACTTCATTTTTTTGCTACACTGCCAGACAAAAATGGATATAATTTCTGAACTATTAAAGATACATGCTTGAAATTTAGAACACACATTCTTTAGACTATTAGGAAACGCTTGGATTTTTTTTCTTTAAAATACCCTTTGATATGTGTGGAATGTATTGCATAACATTTTGTGGGTATTTGTGCCCTTATCGGATGTTGAAACGTCATTTTTAAACTTCCTGCGCTATGGATTTTTAAATCACACCCCCACTTTTATCAGTTTCCAGTAACTTCATTTTTTTTGCTACATTGCCAGACAAAAATGGATATAATTTCTGAACTAATAACGATACATGTATGAAATTTAGAACACACATTCTTTAGACTATAGGAAACGTTTCTCTGTAACAGAAATTTGTTAATTGATTTCATTTTAAAAATACGTCCGTTTGTTTGCAAGAAAGGAAATAAAAAAATTGTTATTAAATTTTAATGGTTTATTTTTCAAACGTAGGGACTAATATCAAAATTCTGTTAGTTTGTAGAACATGCTTTTACAAATACATTGCAAAAAAAGTTTGAATCTATCTTTAAAAACGGTTTAGATATATAGGTTTTAGTACAATCCTGCATTGGGTATATTTTTTTCAAATTTGGGCCCCCAAACATTTTTTTTTTCAAAATATTTATATTTGGTTGAGTTCCTACAGCTATGAGCTCTCTACATGCCAAAAAATTAATATTTTACACCAAATAGGAAAAAAGTTTAAAAAAATACTATCCTCTCCCCTTAATAAAAGTTGAGCTTTAAAATTCATTCTTCTTTCTATTATCTAAGCAAATACAGTGCTCATAAATAATAAAAATTATGTTTCTAAGGTCGTAATAAACGTAGTATAGTTAAAAAATGTCTTTAAGCGGTTATTAGAAAGTTAAGAAAAACGACGCATGCATACATAATTCACTCTTACAACCAATTTCATATCTTTTACGTCACATGATATTAAGGATCTTAATACTTGACTGCTTAATATAAAATATTTATTACGAAAAAATTTTATAATTAAGCTCCGTATTCCAGCTACCTATAAACTGGAATGAAGTTGCCTGATTCGAAGTATATATGACGTCACCGCGCAGGTACAGGTACATTTGTATACGAAGTAGTTACGCATCCTCTGCCCTCTGCCATCGAGGCGCAGTCATAGTGAGTAGTCTTATCGATCACTGCTCTTACTAGTCGTATTATTTAAGTAACTCCATCTTTGTGGCTGATTGAAGGTTCATTGCAGAGGTAAAATATCTTAGGTAAGACTCTGAAGCGTGTAATATTGGAGGACATAGTTGAGGATATTTGAACTAATATTTTCACTGTCAATATAGACATTACATATAAAAGTGTAAAGTAAACGTAAAAGTGACAAAAACAGTGCACTGAAAGCCACTGCAATACCAAAAGGCACAGAAAGTGTGTTGAACGTAATCTAAAATAACCAGTACTATCACAATCTGAATATTATGAAGATATTAACTCCACGTTTAGCATGGATTTGTGTAGCATACCATGATTTTTAGTGCCAACATCCCAATTAATAAATTGAATAATCTACATTTTAGGGAATTTCTAGAAAGTACATAGAAAATTAGTGGGTTTCCAGTGATATGCAGTATCCTAATGAAAAACGAAAAAACATCAGACAATAGGGTTATCTTGTACTACATCATGCACCAACAACGTCATGTGCCCCACGCTTTGACCCCGTGTATAGACAACACCGAAAACCATTTCTATGACTAAAAAGAAAGAAACATTCTGCATTTTTTTCATTCAAATGTAGATTTAAACTTACGTACGTAGAGAGTGAATGTTTCTTTACTAACAGTAAAAAGGAAAATTTTCTAACGGATTTAATATAACTTAGGAGTTATGACGAGATATGTTTCGTGTAGCGAAGATTTTGGATTTGGGGTAAATGTTCATTATATTAACATTTTAACCCTTAATTACTTCGTAAGACATTTTTCATTAACGCCAACAGATGCAGCTTCAAATTATCTATGTAAATATGTATTCATGTGTTTTAATCGATTACTATATATTTTACGGAAATGCGGCAACCTCGTTAAATTAGAAAAGGATAGCGCTTATGGTGACATTCATGAGAAGGAAAGAGACGAAAAGTTTCCATTCTTTGCCCTACTGCAATTTAAGGTCCGAATACTCTATAGAGAAGTCTATTTATATTTAGGAAAATGATTAAACTAGGAACATTGGCACTGGGATGGCGATGATGTAGACGACAATATTAAAGCAGAGATTCTTAAAACAAAATCTTAAATGTTAGTAATTACTTCACGCATTCCCACCCTCTACTTCACTACCGAAAACTTAATTTAATACAATGCCTCCATCTGTTGGTTTTTTTTATCATCTTCGCCATTAAGATTTCCATTGTAACTTACATTCACAGTAGATATCCTGCCCATCGCAGTCAGTCTTGTCTTAAAATTACGTCGAATAAAAAAGCAAATAAAAACTTGTTTACGAGCTGAAAAGGACGAAGTAATAAGATAAGATGCAAGTCTAACAACAGAAATACGCTACAATATGATACACAAGGCTGTAATTACTGAACATCACATAGGGCACTCTTAACCTCAATGTTTTTATATAGAAGTGTCATTTTGAACTAAATATGAGCTCCCAGTCTTGCAACTAATCCAGTTACCTCGATGCAAGTTTCAAAGAAATTTCTGATCAAACAAAAATAATTCTATAGGCCTACTTTTCCAAGATCAGAAGAAAACATACCGCTACAAGCTGTTTCAGAATAACTATTTTAATTGGTTTATTTTACGATACTTTATCAACTGCTATCGTTATCTAGCGTCTGAGTGAAATGATGGTGATAATGCCAGCGAAATGAGTCCAGGATCGAGCGCCGAAAGTTACCCAGCATTTGCTCTTTAATGGGTTAAGGGGGGAAAACTCGGAAAAAATCTCAACGCACTGTGATTGATTTTGTTCCTGCATGCGCTATTCACATCTAGCGCAATGGTTCTACAAATTCGTGGGAAGAATCATAGGTATATCAACATATTTTTCTAATATATTCACTTCATTAATTTTAACTTTGTACTAGTCTGTATTTTTTAATGTATAACATCAACATATCTTCCTTCGTTACCCACGCATCTCTACCTACCATGTCACTGTTAATCACATTCTATCTAGACAATGGCCAACTCGCCAATTCCTGAAGTCTACGAATGATATTAAACTCAATGGAATTCCAGAAGACCGAATCCAGAAATCTTTGTTGGGCCTTTGTGATTTACACCAAAACATACCACAAAAGCAAATGTAAAATTCAGAAACATTGTTCCCATTTGCCCAGGTCAAAAGAGAAACTACTCCAGTCTTATACTCGTAAATATACAGCTACAGAAATTTGAGAGGAAAACAGAACAGTGCTGAAGTAGTTTCGTCGCTGTTATTCCAAAACCTCGTAAATCCAATGTCGCTGAAATTGAGGTTTCGGGTTTAACGTTCGGAAAATATCGATACGGTTTATGAACACTTATACAGGGTGTTAAAAAGTATCCAAAATTTTAAGAGGTATGTATCAAAACAAGAAAATAATGTCTAATAAACATGGGTCCTACAACACATAATTTCTGAGATCTGAACACTTGTTCATAACAGGTGCTCATGCCAATGCATTCCACTGCCCTTTGGCGTAAGGAATCACGCACTCTTTGAAATGTGTTGTTAATACGTTAATAAGAAAGCCCTGATAACGAGCCCCAGTTAATCTCCGTTGTATATGGCCCTATTAATCTGTGTGGTATATGGCCCTATTAATCTGAAGTTGACTGAGAATCGGTGCTGATGCCTTGTTTCTTCAACTGCATGGGGATTTTCATCATTGTCAACTACGGTATGATTATCTGGTAGTCTGCTGTATTACAGGGCAGAGAAATGCATTGCCATGAATGGACGTCACATTGAGCACCTCCTATGAACAAGTGTTCAGATCTCAGAAAGTATGTGTAGTATGATCGATGTTTATCAGACATTAACGTCTTGTGATGCATACTATCACCTCCTAAAATACTGGATACTTTTTAACACACTGTATAGCAGACTGAACAATACATACAAAACCACATACAGTGGAATTACAGCATACCTGTTAATACAAAACCTTGTAGCTATAGTTAATGTTTGGATATACAGTGGAAGCTCTTAAGTTCGACACAAATCAAGTTCGACTGCTTACGTAGGAGAATTAGATACGCCCTTATATGGGCACTAAGAAATGGGATTGCCATTTGAAAGAGAATTGGTTCTGTGTCTTGTAGTGATACTTTTGTTGAAGGAAAACAGAACATTTTACTGATTATGACATCCATATTTAATCACTGATTTTAAATTAATGAACTCTTCTTTCTCTATTTGAGAATTGTGCCGTTTGTGAGACGGAACTGTCGACACCCACTGTGGTACTAGAAGCGTATACACAAGTCTCGGGGCGGGCAGGAAATACAAGTACAGTACTGTATTCGTTGATGGATAGCCAATAAGAATTTGTATTCATTTCACCTGCCACACCCACTACTCTTATTGGACTGAACTTTCAATTCTGTTTTGCCGAATGTAGGAGAGTCCACTGTACGAGCTTTTAGTGCTTTATTATGTTAACACAAAATCTGGTAAATGGTCAATGCGAGGTTTTGGTAGTTATATCTTTTAAAACAACTGCTTACAATCTACTAATATTTTTATTCTTACTCAAAAATGTTTTCTGGAATTACGAGGTTTTGGAATAACAGAGATGATTTTTAGTAAGAAAAACTTCCTTGCTTTAGGACCAGATCAAACTGTGTTCACAGCCAGTTCTGTATCCAGAGAGCAAACTCATACCCATGGAGGGAAGCCAAACTTTTGTTGCGAAGCATAAACTCTGAAATGTTGGCTATTTCTACCTCAATTAGCGTGGAACAACGAGAAGTAGACACAGAACCAATTACCACCGTTAACACATTACTCACAGGTCATGACTAGCCGAGAACTGAACCCAATCAAGGGTAACAAGCAGCCGTAATTATCAACTGCGACATATGTCACTATTCCTCTCAGAATTTTTATACTGTAGAGTTATTTTTTATTAGACTTACAATGTCTGACACCATTAACCTACTTAATGCACTGCAGGGAAACTAACATACTTAAAAAACACATTAATGGAGAGGATTTCGAAAGCGAAAACTGTTTTAAAAATAAACGATGCCCCCTTCTTTTTTTATATCATCTTGTAGTCCTCGTGAAGCATGAAGACTCTGAGGCATCCCAACGCCAAGACGCCTGCCCGCCTGTGATGTAATGGAGACAGAAACAGCCTAACAACACGAGCGTTGGTTCAAGGGATCATCATTATTCATGGCATAAAATTTACGTATCCACGTGACACTTCAGTGACTTCACAGCATATGCATCACTTATCTCAAGACGAAACCGTGAACAGCTTCGATCACAGCCTGCAGATTCAGCCACCGACCATCTGGCTTATGAGCGATCGAAAAAAACAGTAACAAAATAGTTATGAACAGTTTCATCCTCTTGGGGATTTATTCTTGACTATTTTGTGGACTGTATCCATCTAAAATTAGACACATAGCAACTCAAACAACACAGTTAGTTAGCACATTTCAAGTTGCATAACCATCGGGGTAATCTGAATAACGTCGAAGTATCGACTCTACCAGCTAACCGAAGAAAATGTTGAGGAAAGAATGTTATATTTACTTCTGCAAATATAATTGCAAACTGTACTGTTTGTCATTTTAGGTTTATAGTTAAGCCAGATCTCCACCTAAAAACAACAAAAATTCTGGGGAAAAAACTCCAAATGATTGTTTTCGCCCATCATAAACTCCGCTATTTGGATTCACCAGCATAATAATAATAATAATAATAATAATAATAATAATAATAATAATAATAATAATAATACTAATAATAATAATAATCTTTACCTCTTATTGAGTTTGTGGCTGATATGTACATCTCACTTTGAACTCCATGTAAAATAGTGTCGTAACTCGAAAATTGTGATTTATAAAGCTATGGTGTATTTCTTAGTAAAATACTTATGTAAAATATTTTAATAAATAGGTATAAAAACCTGGGATAATTTCAGTATTTTATTATTAGGATTTCATACCTCCAACTAGTAAAACAGCGTTGGAAATAATTTACGACAGTAATATGTGATTTTCGACTTATTTTACTGCCTGTGCGACTTAACGATATGTATCAGAGGAAGAACAATTGTTTGTATATATCTGATTAGTGTAATATGTAGCTAATCGGCGATGTATGCAATGGAGAAAGAAAGGAACTGGCCATCCTATCCCATTATCTCCTGTCCTAGTTGCCTTAAAAGTGGTGCCATGTCGGTACCGCTTGTGAGGTTCAGACCTGTCTTCGGACAGTTGACTAAACAAGAAATAATCGCGTGTTCTTGCAAGGGAGTTTAAGGCTATAAGAAAGAATCTACGTCAGCTCCAAGTCTGTTGGCCACTTGTCCCACTCCGCTTTTAACCGTTCCGTTGAAACAGCTGGCAAGAATCTTAAGAGAAGATGCAGAAAATGAAAGTAAACCTAATACTATCATATGAAGGAGAAGACCGTATGCAAAGTCTCGAGGCGCATTAATTAGAGCAGCGGTCATCAGTACAGTGCACCCTCGGGCTAGCGTCTCTTACCCACGCATAAGCTGGCGGGTATACTTTCTACTTCCCCTTTCTGCACGACGGTGCATATTCCGATACACTGCTTATCCTTTACCCATTTCAGCGAGTGCTGACAACCACTGAATTAGAGAATGAAGTGAGACGGACTGCGTGGAAAACCACGACGATTGATGTTCTTATATTTCTGCTTCCGTGGTACCACAATTAATGTCAGAATAAACTTTTATGTCGAAACTTTATCATTTTTCTCTCTCGCACCTTCAACATAGATAAGTTGACGTCAAAAAAAGCTTTGGGATCTTATAATTAGCGTGGACTACGTATTTCAAACTTCCTCATCAATAAGAATTGCATAATCTAGGTAAGGGAAACAAAATCACCGGACAATCCTCTTTTCAACACTTCAATTGAATCACAATATTGAGAAACCCCACATGTCCATTTTTTTACGAAATTGAGTTATTTATGATTTCGTATTCTAAACATGTAGGTAGACTCACGATATTATGAAGAGAAACCCCACATATTCACATCAACATTCATTTTAGCTAAAGTGTTAAGAAAAAAATAATGAGCACAAATCTAGGGCCTGAAAAGTTCAGTTTTCAAGACATGTGGGGTTTCTCAATATTCCGGGTCAATTGTCAAACAGACTCGCGAAGAAAAAATGTTCCGTCTTCACTGTCCAGCTACTACAGTTGAAGAAAGCAAACAAATCTACCTCTAATGCTGTCGGACACGGAACTGAGTGCAGACGGCTACACAGCGGTCTCAAACAAACATATGTACGGAACGCCAATATCTCTCGCGTTAACATGCAAGAGCTCCACCCTTCCGCCTATGGAGCTCTCGTTTTCCCGGTAGATAACCGCACGGTGACCGATAAGCGAAATCCCGTGTAGCGGTGAACATTTAAAAATAAAGCCCGTGTAATCCATGAGAAACACAGGAAAGCGGCTGGTCAACAAAGAGGTGATGCTAAAGGCGGGAAAAGATTTCAACAATATAATCCTTGAAGCCATATAAAGATGACCTCAATTACAAAGCCATCATGAAGCAATATGATATGATTCGAGCACTACATGAGAAGGGCAGAGGAATCCAATCATCAATAACTTCACGACTTAGGCCTAGGTCATCCATTTGGCCTGTTCTGTCTCCAAGATTTTTGGAATAAATTCGCCTCGAACAGGAATTTTTGGTTAAAAATTTGTACACAGATTTAACTCACAATGGTGATGACGATCGCAAAAGCATTCATTTGTGTAATTCTTCGTTTGGTTGGTATTAGTCAATACATTTCTTCAAAAATGTACATGGGGATTCTCTATAAAATGCATGAAACAGCATGGAGTAGAACAATAAGCATAACACGCACAAGCAACATCTGAACAACCTTCTGAATCATACCCCATTGCTGAAAAATCAAATACCATCTGAATTATATTTTCGAAGTCCGAGACTTGTACAGGATTTACGTAGCCAGCTAACTCCAGAATACTGAAGCATAGGGCGGTATACTGGAGCAAACAACTGGTTATGAATAACAGAGTGCATTTTCATTATAAACACTCGATTTCCCAATGTAAGTTCTGGATTCTCCGCAAGAATTTTTATGTAATCTGTTATTCTTCGAACATTTATTTTGTATTGTCTAAAGAAATACCGAAGACATCCAGAGGCTGGATATATTTAGTTGTTTTAGATAGAATGATCGTACATTCTATAGCCTTACTTTGGAATGATTCCTTTATCAAGATTGTCACCTTGTGTGCACTCCATGAAACATACAACAGTATACACTTTTGATTACCTTCAAGATTTTCAGACAGGGCCTTCTATGCCCAAGGTTGCGGGTTCGATCCCGGGCCAGGTCGATGGCATTTAAGTGTGCTTAAATGCGACAGGCTCATGTCAGTAGATTTACTGGCATGTAAAAGAACTCCTGCGGGACAAAATTCCGGCACATCCGGCGACGCTGACATAACCTCTGCAGTTGCGAGCGTCGTTAAATAAAACATAATATTAAATATTTTCAGACAGAACATTGGGGGAAAATGTGGTTTTCACTAACGAAAGATACATCCTCTTCAGTTTAGAAGTTAATACATTTAAAATATTTCATATGTTTAGAGTTTTCCTCACTTTCCTTCCAAGAAACAGGAGACGCGATGCACATGTCAAGTAGATATAAATTGCTGTCTAAAGACTGTCGCCCTCCCGCTGAACATGTACAGTGCCCTACCAGACAAACCACAAATTACACAAACGAATGCTTTTGGAAGATTTACAGGGATAGGCCTGTATACAAATTTTGGTTACGAAATTCCTGTTCGAGCCAAAACCTTTCCCTTGCATGTGCGCTATCTTAGGAGCATTTAACTTACTTGAAATGTGTGTAGCTCTTTGTAAGGAGTCTTCAGAAACAGCAAACCTACAATACTTGATCACCCGCGAATAAAACAATATTCAGAAGTCTTATTCCAATTAAATAACTATGTTCCAATTCCATTTACCATTCTCTGATTTCTTCTGCTTCTCCTTGTCCGCGGCCGTCACCTGACAAGGCCTACGACAAGGCCGAAAGCGTTCACATGTAATCTGAATTAAAAATCCCTAAGATTTCAGGAAAGTCTGGGAAAAATACATAATTTGACACACTTAAGAAAACCCAATTAGAGACGCCAACCCTGGATCAAACCCCGACCTTTACAAGAACACGGAGCTGTCACGCTAACCGCTGATATCCAAGGGCAAACAGAAGGGGTACCAAGAGAAACGCAATTAACTAATGCATAAACAAGTGTTTGAATTCTTGCTTCGTAAACATGTTTTTAGGTCAAGATAAAGCTAGCATACCCGGCGGGTAAGTACATTTTTCATAGCAGTAAAAATCATAACAAATGAATGAATGTCAGTTTCTTCAATTCCGTAGACAGTGCTGTCACATTATTGCAGCAAATAAATTCTACTAAAGAAACTAAAATTACTGTCAACGTGTGTTAATGTTGTTTAATAGGAATAGAGGGCTGTTATTCAACTCGATAGCGTAACTTCAAAATGCCCATTTACTATTAACGACCTTTCCCTTCCATTGGGGTGGAAGTACAAAAATTAATCTTAGTCCGTTAAATTTACTACAAAAACGAATAATTAAAATTTGTTTGAAGAAACGTTTCGATTACCCAACTAAATTAATGTATTCTGAATTTAATGTATTTAATATTGAACAAATTTATAAGTACACGCTGTTAAAATTTTATCATAAAAATCGTAATAAGTTTGTATTACAGACACATAATTATGAAACAAGACGAAATATTAATTCAACATTAGTAGAACCTAAATGTCTCACATCTGCTGGTCTAAAGCATAGCATTAATTTTGGCCCTCGGTTATACAATGCTTTAACTAAATTACTCCCAGAACTTCTAACATGTAACCCACTAACATATAACAAGAAAATTAGAAAAGTGTAAATATCTTCAATTTGATTAAATAAATTTATAGCCTATGTGTATGAATTAATCAACCTATATTATATTTGTATTCTATAATTTTGAAATATATATAGGCCTATATAGTGTCCTACTTTTCACGTGCGATATTATTCTTCTCTAGTGTTAATATTATATTATATAATTCCATTGCCGCTGTAATTTAAATTTTAGTTCTTACTTTATTTTACTTATTTATTTTTATTATTTTTTTTTATATTTCTCTTATATTAATATTGTATTATATAATTTCTGTAACTGTAATTTTAATTTTATTTCCTACTTTATTTTATTTTATATTCTCTTATAGGCCTATTAATATTATATCTGAACTGCGACCGAACACGAGCGCTGCTCATTCGATCTCAAATTTTGTTAATACTACTGTATCTCCTTTTTCATATTGATTGTATTATTTTATTTTTATTTCTCTTGTTTGTTTGTAATTATATTCTTTATTCTGTATATTTAAATTTAAATAAATAAATAAATAAATGACATTCATCATTCTTGCAGTGTTCTTATATGCTGCTCTTGCCAATCTATACCTTATTTTATTTCAAGGAGTGCAGTTCGGTGGCTTATTTGAACACCGAACTGCACTCCTTGAAATAAAATAAGGTATACAGAGCATTGAGAGTTTAAAAAAATTGGGTCTACAGACTTCTTAGCGAATATCCCCCCCCCCACCATCATTGTATAGTAGTGGCAAAGAAAAAAACGGACCGACCCTTGTAGCTGATTTCAGAGCCTTGTTCACTCCAGAGCACGATTGACTGGTAACTAAGACTTTCGTGGTTCGAATCCTGCCTGGGAAGGAAACTTTTTTTGTTCCTTATTCAAATTTATTCCCAATACTCTTCGATTGCAGCGATATTTTACTACTTAATTAACTTATTATTCCCAGAACATGAATTTTACCAGCTTATTTTCTAATGGCTTTCGAAATGGGCTACGTCAGCAATCGAAACTACAACAATTTCAATAGATTACACGCTATCTTGTGAATGCGGGCGTGGCATGTGCAGTGGCTCATTTCGGGGACTTTGATTATTTCGTCGGTCCGGTTGTTTTTTTTTGCCATACAGAGTAATCAGTTTGAGTATGGATAAAATAAAAACACCGTAAAACATATACTAGGCCTACTGAACTTTATTTTTTGAAACTTTGTGCATACAACACTGAAAGATGGGAGATTCCTCATATTTTACTTGTATTTATGTATTCATATAGGCCTATTAAGGTTCATTGCCGCCCTCACATAAGCCTGCCATTGGTCCCTATCCTGAGCAAGATTAATCCAGTCTCTATCTTCATATCCTACCTCCCTCAAATCCATTTTAATATTATCTTCCCATCTACGTCTCGGCCTCCCCAAAGGTCTTTTTCCCTCTGGCCTCCCAACTAACACTCTATATGCATTTCTGGATTCGACTTATTGTTAGGTTTAGTAACAAGCTGGTTTTTACGGTGATGGGTTGTTAGCCCTTCGCCCAACCCCCAAGCTGGAGGACCACCCACGACTGCTTGTTCATTATATTCGCAGCTACCCTCTATATCCTCCGGGTTCCTTAAAAGCCAGTACGTAAGTAAGTATATAGGCCTATTAAACCTTTTATATTTCATGGTGCCCGCTCACTTAGTATTACATATGGGCGGTGCTCAGTATCTTAAAACGGTTGAGAACCCCTGAGTCAAACCCTCGGTTAGGTTTAACATAATCTTTATAATAACCGTATTTATAAAACCGACCTAAAGAACTTGGAAACTGTCCACTGGAACAGGCTGGAAACAGAAACATTGATAGCATTGATGGCTGCAAAGCAGTGGATAGAAGCAAATGGAAGATGTGTTCCATGATAAGAAGCAATGTGTTGTACGGTACAATGGGATGGAGGGAATTGACCAATTACTTCAGTGAAGTTTATTTCAGATGGGAGGGAATAGACCTGTAGGTACCTTTTTTCGGGAGGGAATGGGTCTACGCATTAGGGAGGGAATCGGGAAACTCCGTTTGTCCCAACCAGGATTTGAACTCGGGCCTACTCGCTTCACGGTCCGACATGCTAACCGTTATTCCACAGCAGTGAACAGGATCACTATTCCTAATCTTTAGATGTGATAGAGGGGATATAATTTAACATATTTTCTTAATAAAGTATGTGTTCGGAAATACTCTGTTATTTATAATACTCAGTTTTAAATTTGCTATTAATTTGTGCCTATTTTATCTTATTTATAATTACGATTTATCAATTAGTATGTTATTGTATAATCTTGTTATTGTATTTATATTCCATGTCCTTTCTTTAGTAGGTTATTTTACGACGCTTTATCAACATCTTAGGTTATTTAGCGTCTGAATGAGATGAAGGTGATAATCCCGGTGAAATGAGTGCGGGGTCCAGAAAGTTACCCAGCATTTGCTCATATTGGGTTGAGGGAAAACCCCGGGAAAACCTCAACCAGGTAACTTGCATTGGCTACAAAGCAGGGGATAGAAGCGAATGGAAGATGTGTTCCCTTTGAACCTACTAAATACATGATAAGAAGCAATGTGTTGTTTTTTTAATACGGTACAATACCAGGAACGTCTGTTTTGGTCAGCGGAAGACAGTTTCAGACTGTGTGACGTTCGTGGAGGAAGAGCACATCCCTCATTTCGTGTGACGTCAGGTGAGAGCATCGTAATGCAAAGTTGCCTACATAAACGGCGTTTCTTTGAGTTAAGAGAAGAAATAGCATTATTCATGACTAGTCTAAATCAGCCTATCCCCGAGTTGCAAGAAAAAACCTGAATTTGTGATTTGGCTTTCCATGCGGATTTAACAGATCACTTAAACGATTTAAATACCTCACTTCAGAGCAAGGGTCTCATCGTAACTGATATATACTATAAAGTTGAAGCGTTAAAATTGTCATTGGCTCTATGGATAAATCAACTGCTGGCTGGAAACTGTGAATTTTTCAAAGTTATCGCAAGTGCGTGATCCGGACATTAGTCTCTCATAAGAATATGTGCAAATTCTACAAGATCTTCTTCGCCAGTTGAGTCGAAGTTTCAAGATGTAGAACAGTTTCTACTATATTTCAGCTCTTTGCAACCCCTTATTCCCCAGATGTCAAAGATGTTCCTAGGTGGTAACAATTGGAAATGTTAAATTTACAATGCGACGATTTGTTGAAGGACAAATATAAACACAACAAGAACTTGGTTGACTTTAACAGGAATTTCTCCCAAGCCAGATTCTCGAGATTGTATGCATTTGCTGCACAGGTATTATGTATATTTGGTTCGTATGGTTGTATGCGAACAATTTTTTCTGTTATGAAACTTGCTAAACCTAAATCAAGATGTACCTTGTCAGATCACAACCTAACATGCAGTCTTAATTATATATTCCCAGTCATTATGTCAACATAATTAATCGTTCTGTGCCTTCTTCCAAATTACAGAGAAAATGTAGTTTCTATGTATTTTTTCATAAAATACAGCAAAGGTTTAATTGTTTCTAATTATGTTTAAACACGTTGTGTGATTGCAGTCGTTATAAATAAAGGATAGCTTGACGTACAAATGAACGTGCATAATAAAAACTTATATTATTTTACTGTACATTTGTTTCGCCAAATTAACTGAAATTAAATACTACGTGACTATTAGATACAGGAAAGTGTCCAGCATATGAGACTGTCTTTGCTATAGATTGATTTTCGCATAATAGTGCAGAAATTGAATTATTTATAATCAGTACACAAGATGTGCAATTGAGTTAACATTACCATTGGGATATCCAGGCATTAAACTGTGTTATGAACGCAGATCACTTGTATTTATCTCCTAAATCACTGCTACCTGCACACCAAATACCCTCTCCACCCTCCCTGCAAAATGCTGTCCACATTTCACAGACCCTGCACAGACGTCGAATGAGAGACGGCAGAGCGGAAAGAGGTGACGTCACAGCGCTGTATCCTGTCCTGGTGTGGTTTAGGTTATTTATTACTTCTAAAATTTTAACTTAATATGTTGTTTGATGACCAATTATTTCATATTTCACACTGATATGTTTCATTATGATTATTTTTGTAACGGCGGTATTTTAGAGCAAAATGGGGTAATTTCAGAATTACAAATGGGTAATTTCATTAACACGCCTTGGCAACACTGATGACATTCTGGATTGCAAAAGAGACCGGTCGCAATAAATAGTAGACGAAAGTGAGTGGCGCCACGCGGCCGCTATGGATGCCACCAGAACTAAAAGGCAGAGTAGCGAAAACTCATTTTTAAATAGCAATGACGCAACGGATTACAGCAGCAGCAAGTGTTAAGTTATTGACGTAGGCCGTGGCGGCGTGTCTGCCCGCTGACATGAAGAGCCCCACTCGCTCGCTCCCTGTGATTGCATGCACATAACAGAGTTCGAACGAGGTCACAGACGGACCGGCACTGGCACGCGTTCCAATGCAGCCGAAACTTGCGACTGGTGTGCCAGCACTTACAAAACCGAGCCTCTCTCACTTGCGATATAAAAAAAATAGACCGATGACGTTGGATTTCGGATTTCGAAGTCCATCTCGTGGAGTGATTCAATAATTTGCAATTTGTGACTCACATCTCTATGATGATAACTTCCATCTTCCTACCCAGCTGCTACTTTTGGTTCTTGACCATTTCATCACAATATTATGGATTATTTTTCTTCTGAAATATTGTCAATATTACAGATATTATTCTGTAGGACAAATTAATAATAAATCTGTAATATTCTCATAGCTGCAGTGCATATATTTGTACAGATTACTGTGCACGTAACTGCGGAATCCCGGCCAAACAAGTCGCTCAGCTGAGTGCGCTCCTAGTATAATGGCAGTTGACATGGGATATATACGTCAACATATATGCCTAACTTGGAGTCAGGCCACAAAGGGAAACATTGAAGGAGGAAGGTTCGATCCGATGCTGTGGATTGAATTCGGCGTAGCTCAGTGGTCAGAGCGCTTGGTACGTAGAACCAAGGACCCGGGTTCGATCTCCGGCGCCGGAACGAATTTTTCTCCCAAAATATTAATTCTAAATGTTAATTTCATCACAGGCCTTTCATACAAAACACGTTAACTCAGGGTTTCCCAAACTTTTTGAGATCCTTTTGGGGCCCTTAACATGTCACATTTTTCATGCGACATTCCTACACCAGAAATAAAAAAATGACCAAATTAGAACTGGTGGAATTTTTTTAAAGAAAATATGAAATTTTTTACTAGCTTCTATTAGGAAGAGACTAGTGAAGTGCTTTGTGTCAAGTGTAGCACTGTATGGGGCCGAAACATGGACATTACGACGAAGTGTAGAGAAGTGAATAGAAGCATTTGAAATGTGGATATGGAGAAGGAGTTTTTTTAGTTGGTTATCTAACGACGCTGTATCAACTACTAGGTTATTTAGCATCGATGAGTATATTTAACATGTAATTTTTTTTACAGAAACGTCAAGAAAGGTGAAAAAAAATCACATAAACTAACAAATGAAGATCAACGAATAATACAGGCATATCTCTCCCTCTCCCCCTCCCCCACCCCCTCTTTTCTTTCATTTGAAATAAAAGATCCCTCCATATTTCTATAAATGTGCCTTTAAAATTAATTCTTAAAATGTAATTGTTTATATTAAAATTGTTGAAAGCCGATATCAAAATTATCCTTCGCACGTTTTAAAGAATGTGTTTTTAGGAGTAAAATGTGAAAGAGATTTTGAATTCTTTAAGAATAGTTTTGATAAATCCATTTTAGTGAAATAGGTTACTTACTCTATGCTGGTACTTTATTTTTAATTTGGGTTTCATTTTTTTTTAACTAATCTATACTAATAATAAATCTGTAGCCAAAATTTTTCTGATAATTTTCGATTTTCCAAAAATAATTGGTGTTAACATGTATAATTAACCATCCTGAAACCGAAAATTGCTTTTTTGAAATTTTTGTTTGTATGTCTGTCTGTCTGTCTGTCTGTCTGTCTGTCTGCCTGGATGTTTGTTACCTTTTCACGCAATAATGGCTGAACGTACGTATTTCGATGAAAATTTGAATATAAATTAAGTTCGTTGTAACTTGGGTTTAGGCTATATGACATTCAAAATGCATTATTTAAAAGGGGTTATAAGGGGGCCTGAATTAAATCAAAATATCTCGCTTATTATTGATTTTTGTGAAATATGTTACATAACAAAAGTTTCTTTAAAAATGATTTCCGATACGTTTTATTCTATGCAAAATTTTGATAGGACTGATATTTAAGGATATAACAATATAATACATTTTCAGCGCCGCCTCAGATTATAGCGTTGTTGTTCCTGCAATAACTCCTACGTGCAAAATATAAAATTTTTGAGTAGGAAGAAAAACACACATTTATTTATTCCATGGCAATGGTACAAGGAGATCGTGAATTCTTACTTTTTCGAAAGAAAGAAATATAATTACATATCACTGTTTATGCTGGGTAATATTTTGGCGAATCCTCGGACCTCATCTCATCTCACTACATCTCGCCAAAATGTAAAAAATTGCACAAAATTGTAGAAAATTACTAAATTGTAAAACTATAAAAATTTGTAAAAGTTGTAATTGTAATATTGTAAAATTTTGACTTGTTCCACATCTTAAAGCTTCATTGCTCATGCAAGATTTATGGAATAAAATAAATGAATGAATGAAAAAACGAATAAGTTATTTGAAGGGTTCAGAACCATAGTGGGCCAAGCGCCATTTACTGAAGACGTAGAAAACTAGGGTTAAATTAAGTTATTACCATAATTCAATGGAAACATATAGCAAGTAATATAAAGTTTACACAATAAAACTAAATGGTGTCAATCTTCATTAAACTATGGTTGCATGTAATAAAAATTAAGAAACATGTTAAAGAATCGTCATTGGTCTCTGGACCAAAATGATCGCATTTTAATTATTTAAATACAATTTAAATTAAGTAATATATTAAACGATTTATCCTTCTATCAAACACGAATGTTCCCTGGATCAAACGTCCTATTTTAATTATGTAATTCCTTTATATTTATTTCTAACGGGTGCAGCGGAGCGCACGAGTACGGCTAGTCTCGAAATAAAGTTGAAGCAATGCTATTTCTATCTCAGCCCATAAGAAAAAAAGTAAAACGTGCATAAATTAGGAAAAATGAATTCAAATTATATCATCCTCTCCCTTAAAACACATGGTGAAATATTATGAAAAATAAATGCTTCCTAATCCGTCATATGAAGTTTCGCTGTTCACCGATACACTTAAAATAGGGCAACTTGTCCGACAGCTGTGTTCTGCGTATGTTCGAGACGTGAACTGAAAGGCGCCAGGCATCTCATTCATCCGATACAGCGACAGTAACATACGATCTAAGTGAACATTCAGTATGAGTATTCACACAAATTGGGACAGTGCCCAGGGTTGTTCACTTGTTTACGTGCCTGCACTCATAAATCCTGTCTACCCTTGAGAATAGAATTAGTTCTGCGCTTTGAAATTACTTTCCACAGTTCACCTGGTCCCAAAGATAGTCGATGTGATGCGGGAATCACAAACAGTTTTGTTGCTTTGCATGAACCATTAGACTTCGGCCAAACTATCTGAAATGAAAATTCAAACCTATAGAGCGGTCAAAATTCTGGCATGCCTCCTTTAACTCAGCAAGACTAGCGCCAAAATTTCGACTTCAAGGATCCGTTTTTAAATCCCGATTATTTCAAATGAAATTTGTGACACACAAGCCAGAACTGGCATCTTGGTGAGAGATTCCAGCCCCACTTGCCATAGGTCTAATTTCTCCAAAAAGTATTATCATCTTTATCAGATGTGCAGCAACTGCTACATGTTACTGTGCCAACTTCTCTGTGAGAGTCCAGCGGCGAATTTTCTAAGCGGCACTCAACTACGGAAAACTCTACAGTTGGAATCAATGCCTGAGTATGGCGAATGAAGAAATGGTGAAACAACAGCGGAAGCAACTGAAGAACCTCAAGAAAACCTGCCTGGCCATCGTCGTTCAAACTGACTCCGGCGACTTGAACTTTCACTCTCCAAGTCGTCGTTCTGGCGTTCCGGTTATTGATGCGCTATATATAATATAGTAAAACCCCGATATAACACGGATTCGCATTTATTGCAATTGCGTTTTGCCTGTTGTGTAAACAAACAAACAAATAAATAAATAAATAAATACATAAAAATAAATACGTAAATAAAGATGCATAAATATATAAAAATACATAAATAAATAAATACGTAGATAAATAAATAAATACCGGTACTTAATACGTAAATAACCAAATAAATAAATAAATACATAAAAATAAATAAGTAAATAAAGATGCATAAATAAATAAAAATACATAAATACATAAATAAATAAATACGTAGATAAATAAATAAATACTTAATACGTAAATAAGCAAATAAATAAATACGTAAATAAATACATAAAAATAAATAAGTAAATAAAGATGCATAAATACATAAAAATACATAAATAAATAAACACGTAGATAAATAAATAAATACTTAATACGTAAATAAGCAAATAAATAAATAAATACGAAAATAAATAAATACATAAAAATAAATAAATAAAGATACATAAATAAATAAAAATACATATATAAATACATACACACAAATAAATACACACATACATATATACATATATACATAAATACATACATAGCCTACATAAATAAGTACATATATGTAAATAAATACATATATAAATAATTACATAAATAAATACATAAATACACACACAAATAAATAACTAAATAAATAAATATATAAACGAATGAACAAACGAACAAACAAATAAATAAAATGCCGTGGAAAGTTGAAGGGTTCAGAACCATAGTGGGCCAAGCGCCATTTACTAAAACCGTAGAAAACAAGGGTTAAAATGAAGTTATCAACAGTAATCTTACTAGACGTTTTGATTTATCTAGAGAAAATCAAAACTCGAGTGGGATTTAATTGACTATTACACGATTAGAAGAAAGTTTATAAAGATTAGAAGTAACGAAGTACTCCAATACAATAAAATATTAATTGACTTACGAAAATACAACCGTCGTCTTCAAATGTATTATTGTACCATCTCAACATTACAAATATTACGCTAGATGCATGCTAGATGGCAGTAGTGCGTTATGATTACTAGCAATGCCTTCTCGTCGAGAAGTTCTCGATCTATACACGATAGCAATATTACTACTCAAGAAGGCTTTGTTGATTCAGTTTCATTTTTATTAAAACAGTTGCATTCCACTTCAATTAT
This sequence comes from Periplaneta americana, assembly GCF_040183065.1. Lineage (NCBI taxonomy): Eukaryota > Metazoa > Arthropoda > Insecta > Blattodea > Blattidae > Periplaneta > Periplaneta americana. The sequence goes on from NC_091122.1 coordinate 31,114,360, forward strand.
CCGAATCCCAGTAATCAACGTCACTTGGCAGATGATTTTCAATAAATCTTAATATTAAACAATCTCTGATACGTGACTATCCATAATATCATATAGCAGAAGCTATAACATAACCTAACTAATATACACAAGTGTTAGAAAAGTTTTAATTAACGATGATGACATAAAAAATAAACATGAATACTTTTAAAAGGAATAATTATTGAATGTACAATTTTCAAATTTGAATGTGGTTGGTGGTTCAATTGATGTTATATTGGACGTGTGCGTAATAGAAGTGGAACTTGTTGATTTAGGCCTACATGGTGTATTCAACTTATTCAGGATTTCCGAATGGTGCTCTTCATTTATTTGTAAATAGGATTTCAGAAGATGCATAGGTATGATCAGTGATTTTTATTAATTCTTGTTCTTGAATGCCAATGCGAGTCATATTTGAAACTGCTGTGCATCGACTGGAGTGGTTTGTAATTTTATATATATATATATATATATATATATATATATATATTTTGACGTCCAGACCAGCGCAGTTTCAAATGTTGGCAAACAAAGAAACAAATGCTAGGGACGCGATAAAATTAAACAAATGCTAGCGACGCGATAAAATTGTGCGATAAGCAGCCATGATTGGTTGAAATACGTCCTTTCGTACCGTTTTATTGGCCAAAAGTAGTGTGACGTAGTAAGAGTGTAATAGTCACCATAATTCAATGGGAACATATAGCAAGGAATATAAAGTATACACATTCAAACTAAATGATATGTCAATCTTCATTATACTATGGTATTCACTTAACTTTAACCCTTGCTTTCTCCGTTCCTAATAAATGGCGCTTGGCCCACTATGGCTCTGAACCCTTCATATATTCGCAGAAAAAGTTAGCTTTTTATCAGTGGATATTAATTTCGTGAAGATCCCGCGGTAAGAATTTCTCCCGTAGCACAGGCCTACTCGTAGTATAGGCATTGTAGCTTATAACGATGTAAGCAACCCCATTTAAAATTCTGACTAACAGACTTACAAATAAAATTTTATCAGTTATAATCTAAAGTAGGTTAAGTGAGTGTTGTTTTGTTGTTTAGCCAACTGTCCGAAGACAGGTCTGAACCTCACAAGTGATATCAAGAAGGCACCACTTATGAGGTAACTAGGCCAGGAGATAATAGGGTAGGGTGGCCAGTTCCTTTCCCCCTCAATTGCATACATCACCTACTAGCTACATATTACACTAGTCAGACTTCAGATGCATACAAATAATTGTTCTTCCTCTGACACATATCAGTTAATGCTCCGCCATAAATGTAGTAACTAAAATCTTGTGCATCCCTCGTGTTTATCGTACGGCTCGTCCTCTCCATTCACGTTACATGCACGTTTTCACTGTGCCTGAACGAGACGCTCTACTGTACGACAAAAAAAATGGACCGATTATTTTCATAATTATATAATTTTAACTTATTAGCGAAATGGATTTAATTCCCTCCCTCACTTTTCTTTTACTATCATTTCATTAGCGTTTGAATACTGACATTATATTATAACATCAACAGACACTGAAGCATTCCTACTTCATAAAAAAGCCAGCGTTACAATGTCTCTCCCACCAGTAGTTGAACTACTACACCATCTATTTTCTGCCATCGACACTCTTGCTGATATCACCTGAATATACTATAAAAAACTAGAGCTATTGTATGTATAGAATTTGTTGGTGTTCACACCCTGAACAAAAAAAAATAAAGACAAGGTATGCCACTTTGTGTGCGTCTTCCTGTAACTAAGCATATTGTATTTAATGACAAGGCCACCACATATAACCATGCCAGCCTGTCTACAGTCAATAAAACCTCAATTTTATTACCGAACAAAAAGTTGAAGGTCGAAGAGTATAGTTTGGCCATTCATTTTTAAGGCAGGGAGAGAAAGACATTACTTTTATTGCCCGACTCAGAAAGAAAACCAAAAGGTTATATTATTGTTATATATTGGCTGATCAGAATAACTGAAAATAGACTGTAACGGCTGTTCCAAATTCAAATCGTAATGTTTTACGACCCTCGCAAAACTTAAGCAATAGAAAGCTAATGGCCTCGGTCACCATCAGACTTAAAGGGAAATAGTGGCAAGGAAGAGAGAGGTAGAGTTACCAGACGGGAACGAGATGTTCCTGAAGGAATAACACTTCCCCTTAGGGGGGACTTTGCTCCGTTTCGTTTGTCACGGTAGTTTGCCGAGCTACTGTAAAACTTGGGCTCTTCAAAAAGCACTAGCCATCTCCTCGAGACGGACCCAAAAAGCCCAGAAGACAAACATCCACCGATGCTTTATGGTTTTAAAAGCAAAGAAGACTGTACTCAAGACGCGAGCTAAGAAAACAGAGTAGCGAGCACCTCAAGGTTCTTCTACCTGCGCTATCGGGGTGATTAAATTAAGAGGCGGCCTTACGACGAGCTGGAGAGAGAGAGAGATCGTATCTAGGATTTAGGACGGAAAGCGTAAAAGTAACAACGAAGCTCGAGGGAAGACATGACACAAGAAGGTAGAGTAACAATACTTGCGAGTCTGATGTTTAAAAGTTGCCAGCTTCCGTCACTTACAGACTTCCACGGTCTAGTTTCCAACTACGCCTCAGTTCGGACCTAGGGTTGTTAAACTGTGACACGTGAGACTGCTGGAGTTGGAAAAGGAGGTTGTACCTCTGATACGAGGTGAATGTGAATAAAGGAGGAGGGAACTGATATTACAGGAACACCACAAAAAATTAGCGAATTATATCCAAGCAACACTCTAAAGACTGGTTCACAATAAACCGGAAACGGAAACGATAACGAAAACCAAAATAATGTTAAAATACATGTATTTAAATGTAAGCATTCACAATAGTTAATTGTGAATGGTCATATTTAAATACATTTATTTTAACAATATTTCCGTTCTCGTTCTCGTTTCCGTTTCATTGTGAACCGGCCTTTATCATAACCCTTCCGTTCTCGACTCGCGCATGACCGTCATTGTTCTACATGATTTAATTCCCACTTCAGTCTGACAGTTTGTAGCATTTTGTTCCTGCGCATTTGAAATTAGTCTATTAATAATAATAATAATAATAATAATAATAATAATAATACTTACTTACTTACAAATGGCTTTTGAGGAACCCGAAGGTTCATTGCCGCCCTCACATAAGCCCGCCAGCGGTCCCTATCCTGTGCAAGATTAATCCAGTCTCTATCATCATACCCCACCTCCCTCAAATCCATTTTAATATTATTCTCCCATCTACGTCTCGGCCTCCCTAAAGGTCTTTTTCCCTCCGGTCTCCCAACTAACACTCTATATGCATTTCTGGATTCGCCCATACGTGCTACATGCCCTGCCCATCTCAAACGTCTGGATTTTAAGTTCCTAATTATGTCAGGTGAAGAATACAATGCGTGCAGTTCTGTGTTGTGTAACTTTCTCCATTCTCCTGTACCTTCATCCCGCTTAGCCCCAAATATTTTCCTAAGCACCTTATTCTCAAACACCATTAATCTATGTTCCTCTCTCAGAATGAGAGTCCAAGTTTCACAACCATATAGAAGAACCGGTAATATAACTGTTTTATAAATTCTAACTTTCAGATTTTTGGACAGCAGACTGGATGATAAGAGCTTCTCAACCGAATAATAACACGCATTTCCCATATTTATTCTGCGTTTAATTTCCTCCCGAATGTCATTTATATTTGTTACTGTTGCTCCAAGATATTTGAATTTTTCCACCCCTTCGAAGGATAAATCAGCTTCTTGTCTATGCGGATGATGTGAATATGTTAGGAGAAAATACACAAACGATTAGGGAAAACACGGAAATTTTACTTGAAGCAAGTAAAGCGATCGGTTTGGAAGTAAATCCCGAAAAGACAAAGTATATGATTATGTCTCGTGACCAGAATATTGTACGAAATGGAAATAATAATAATAATAATAATAATAATAATAATAATAATAATAATAATAAAGGAAGGCGAAAGGAAAGAGGCGGAAAGAAGTTGAACAAAGAGAGAGGAGGAAGGACAAAAATGTAAAAATGCGAAGAAAGAAGGAAAAATGAAGAAGAGTAGAAGACAAAATGCTAAAAAGTACTTTCTTTTTATATAAAGTACTATAATGGAAGGAAACTTAAATATGAGAAAGTTGTCGAGATGAAGGACAGGGTTTAACCATGTGGTTGTGCTATGGGCTTTCGCAACGGTGACCCAATGTTTACGGATCCATTAGGTATACGGAATATATAAGACGACAAGAAAAGAAACAAGAGGCCACAATTTGCATATACCATGTGTCCATACATCTTCACTCTGCATTACGAAGAACACTAATATCAAACTGGGCCATTACTTTCTCAAGAAGGATTCCTTCTAGATCTTGACAGATTTCTATGGAGATTTCGTTCCGAACTTCTCTGAGACCGACGGTGAAGTTGGACACTCATGTCGGGCGAGTTGTTTTGACTTGAAATAGTCGTTCCTCCCAAAGTTGTTCCTTGGAAATAAGAACAGAACTCTGCAACGTACCTTGGCAGTCCAGTTCTTCAACACCCATATCATCATACCTATACGGATCTCGGTTTGTAAACAGGGATATTAAGTTGAGAGGAAACGGCCCTCACCGAATTGGTGCCTTACAATTGCAAGCGTGGAAGTGTTAGAAATGTCATTACAGGCCGAAACGTTAAGATTTTTCATCATTGCATTAATGGATCTCCTCTGAAATCTGTAAATACAATAATTTCAGATCATGATACTAGTTTTATTATTAAGCAGGGATGTCCGCATACTCTTGATAGACAATGTAACTTTTTTAATTTCGGAAATACGTACAAAATTCTGATCGTAAAAGGGCAAAAGATTTGCCTACGACCAAGATACGCCTACGTAAATACTGATGTGAAAATTAATACAAAAGCCCCGTACTGACCGATACAAGTCAGAGAGCGCGAACGACGTGTTTGGTATTCAATAAATTCCAGACAGAGCGGCACAAGGTGAATGAGGTTTCTGGGCAGGCAAGTGGAACCAATGTCGATCGGCAATAATGCAGCCTCTGATAAGCTTGGAATGTGAGAGTACATTCACCTCCGTCAGCTGTTGCGGCTGTAACGCCTCACTGATAGTAACTAGTTCGATTCCCGGCAGTGAAACCCAGTTACTTGATTTCAACTCAAATTTCGTGTGTTTGCCACATAAGTTCACGGCTTAGGCCTACCAGATATCAGAATTCTCTTATCATCCGTTCAGTACAGTTACTACAGAAATACATATTTGGTTGCATACTAGTTCGGTCCCTCAGATACACACCTGAAATATACAGTACTAATTCCGTCCGGGGTTCAGAAAGGTACAGTACTAATTCGGTCCGAAATATGCAGGTATAGACAAGTATTTATCAAAGATACGGTATATATTATGAACTACCTGTCGTATCGAATACGACATCTTAATGTATTCATGATCATCAATTTACGGGGAAACAGTTGGCGACAACGACTAAACAAAAGAACGACCATGCGATAAATTGATAGCGATCAATCTAGCTGCAAAAATTATCGCAAAGTGTGACTGTGATTGGTTGGAATTCAAAATTTCATTACACTTCATTGGTCGAAAATGGAATGACGTCATATAAACGAAATCGTCTTAAAAATACAGTATGTAGTATTGTGCGAAATATCTAAAAATATGTAGTATTAAAATCAAGTATAATGATTTTAGTAGCCTAATTCGCCAACATTTTTCGTTTTCAGACAGATACATGCTAAGGAAAAAATGATTACATAAAAATCCGGACTCTAATTATCACCCCCAAATTATATACCTTTCCCTGACTCACTCTGTATGTAATCGGGGGTTAAGTAGGCTTACCATATAATCAAATGTAAAAGAGTTGAAGAATTAAATGCAGTTTATTATGTGTAGGTCTATGAATAATGTGTAGGCTACCTATTTTACGTGCACCGAGTACATACACTACAGCAACAAAACAACGTCAACAGTGGATGCATCATACGGGTATATGTAGCATATTCAAGGTTTTCCCGCTATATCTCTTTACTGCGGTCGCTGTGAAGATTTAACTCTCACTTGTTTTGAATGTCTTCTGAAAGAGTGCCAACGAAGAAGGCGTCCGGCCAGTCACCGTTGTTATGTCGAAGTGAAAATGATTATGCATGCACGCTCAAGTTTAAAGCTGCTGCCTCTGACAAAGATTCCGCTGTCACCAAAAAGGAATTCACTTGTGGGTGGTTCTCAACTTGGAATCAGTGCCGACAAAAGAGCGCCTGTGAGTGACTGCACTGGCAGATATTTACATCAACATGTGAGGAAGTATGCTTAGACACAGCGACGGAATGGAGAGAATTAAGGGAAAGAAATTGATAGAAAAATGAGGGAAAAAGGGGCAAAGGGAGAGAGGTAGCAGGAAAACGAAGACAGAAAGACAAAGCGCACGAAAGACAGAAAATGACAAGAAAGAAATATACAAGACACTATATACACGCACGATACGTAAATACTGTGAATAAGGCCTGGTCCAGAATAAACCGGTAACGGAAACGACGAGAACGAAAAAATTGTTAAAATAAATATATTTAAATGTGAACATTCGCAATTAACGAGAAGCTTGCCGAAGCCTCGGATAGGCAACGTGAAAGTTGGGGAAGTTTTACCTTTGCCGTTCTCGTTTCCGATCAGAGCCTACTAGACTTTTTCTGTTCTCATCATAAAAACTATTTGGTCGTTTATTTTTTAGCAAGGAGGCCGTGATATGATTTCTTCTTCATTCATCATTTCTGAATCAGAAATTCAGTCTAATCACTTTCAATATGCATCCACAGCTGTAGTAGTAGCAGCAGTAGTAGTAGTAGTAGTAGTAGTAGTAGTAGTAGTAGTAGTAGTAGTAGTAGTAGTAGTAGCAGTAGTAGTAGTAGTAGCAGTAGTAGTAGTAGTAGTAGTAGTAGTAGCAGTAGTAGTAGTAGCAGTAGGTTATTTTATGACGCTTTATCAACATCTTAGGTTACTTAACGTCTGAATGACGTGAAGGTGATAATGCCGGTGAAATGAGTCCGGGGTCAGCACCGAAAGTTATCCAGCATTTGCTCATTAGCTCATACTGGGTTGAGGGAAAACCCCGGAAAAACCTCAACCAGGTAATTTTCCCTGACTGGGAATCGAACCCGGGCGACCTGGTTTCACGGCCAGGCCCACTAACCGTTACTCCACAGGTGTGGACTAGTAATAGTAGTAGTAGTAGTAGTAGTAGTAGTAGTAGTAGTAGCAGCAGCAATAATAATAATAATAATAATAATAATAATAATAATAATAATAAAGGTAAAAAAGGTAAAAAAGGTAAAGGTATCCCCGTAACATGCCATGAAGGCACTTGGGGGGCATGGAGGTAGAGCCCCATGCTTTCCATGACCTCGGCACTAGAATGAGGTGGTGTGGTCGGCACCACGCTCTGACCGCCTTTTACCCCCGGGAAAGACCCGGTACTCAATTTTATAGGAGGCTGAGTGAACCTCGGGGCCGTTCTGGAAGTTTGGCAACGAGAAAAAATCCTGTCACCACCTGGGATCGAACCCCGGACCTTCCAGTACGTAGCCAACCAACTGAGCTACCCGGCCGCCAATAATAATAATAATAATAATAATAATTATTATTATTATTATTATTATTATTATTATTATTATTATTATTATTATAATTGTTATTATTCGTTTGAGAACTTTTTGTCATATAGTCTGCTGTCAAAAAATCTGAAAGTTAGAATTTATAAAAGTCATATTACCGGTTGTTCTTTATGGTTGTGAAACTTGGACTCTCACTTTGAGAGAGGAACAGAGATTAAGGGTGCCTGAGAATAAGTTCTTAGGAAAATATTTGGAGCTAAGAGGAATGAAGTTACAGGAGAATGGAGAAAGTTACACAACGCAGAGCTGCACGCATTGTATTCTTCACCTGACATAATTAGGAACATTAAACACAGACGTTTGAGATGGGCAGGGCATGTAGCACGTATGGGAAAATCCAATAAATGTATGAGTTGGGAGACCGGAGGGAAAAAGACCTTTGAGGAGACCGAGACGTAGACGGGAGGATAATATTAAAATGGATTTGAGGGAGGTGGGATATGATGATAGAGAGTGGATTAATCTTGCACAGGATAGGGACCGATGGCGGGCTTATGTTAGGGCGGCAATAAACCTGCGGGTTCCTTAAAAGCCATTTGTAAGTAAGTGCGTAAATAATAATAAAACAAAGACAACGGATTATAAGGTTTCGCGGTGGAAAAAATATGTGAAACACTGACATAATACATTTTTTCTATTGTCATATAAAGTGACTTTTTCATTGCATTTTTAACTATGTCCTGATTGTACCTATGCAGTGTAAAATGTTACCATGGCAACTAAAACTTACGATTAAGCGAAGCCTGCATGGTATAGTAAGGAAAAAGTTTTTGATATCACTGTACAATAGGCCTAATATATCGTTTGCTTTTTCGATGTTGGATTAAGCTGATTTCTGTCTAGAATTTCAATTGCATAGGTTTGTTCGACTTTGAAAATTTTACATCTGATTCAAATTGGGTGCATGAGCGGGTGAGTGAATGAACAGCTGAATTGGACAACTGGTACAGATGAGGAGGCCAGACCTGGCATGTAGCTGTGGAGAAGGGAAAGAACGAGCAATCAGAAGACAGTTTGTTTCATGATGGTTAATAATATACGAATCTAGCGACACGGAAGTTTATCTCCGATTAAAACCTGTCTTCCCCCTCCATACCCATTGTTGATATAGCCACGGCACATGATAAGGTCACAGGACAGGTCTTGCCTCCTTTACTATAGGTGGGTGAACGGAGTGAGATATTTAAGTGGGTGGGAAGATAGATAAATGGGTGGAGCGATAAGTGGATAGGTAGGGCGATAGAGAGGCCTACAGAGGCGGAAAGGATGGAATTATAGATACGAGAATGGATAGCATGGGACGATAGAGAAGTTGGTTAGTCGGTAGGTGGATTGGACAATAGATAGGCGGATGGGTGGGTGGATAGAATTGGATGCATAGGCGGAGTTATGTCGGGGCATGGGGAACACTGTCCCCCAAACTGTCCCCGTTTGAAAATATTGAATTCAAAAGATCTTTTTGCTTTTGTTCATGATAAAGTTTCTATGCTTAAATTGTTGAATTAATGTCTTCAGATCATATGTCTGGACTATAACATTTATTTTAAATTTCTGAATGTATAGGAATTGCTATACCTCATAGCACTGTAATGTTTCTAACAGCCTGTACTGATGTGTTAGAAGTCTGCAGGTGTTCAAGCCGCCACGTGGAGAAATATGAATAACTCTAATAATGCAGAAAAAAGAAAAGTGATCCTGGTATAATGTGTAAAACTTAAAGACGAGATTAAATAAAATAATTAAAGTTTACATTTCATATGATATTTTCAGGAAGGTAAACTTCATATAAAAAAGTTTCTGTTAGCACTGTTACGTAGTTTTATTGAAATATGCATGTGTTTCTGTACGATAGAGAAAAAATAGGGAGATTGTCAAGTTATTCCCTATTATAATTTGTAGTAGACCTACAGTTCAATACAACTAGCCCCGCAAAATCGCGGATATGGATGTAACACTGTAAGACAGCCGTGGCGAAAATGCGACTCACGAGCACATTGTGGCTCACAGTGCATTTCCCTTGCTTCCTACCTACAACCCCAACCCTTTCACTCACTGGAGTCAAACTCCGTTCCATGTGTATTTGTCTCTGACCTGCGAGTGGCGTATCGTCGCAATGTCTCTCTCGAAACCATGTACCTCTATAAAAACGAAAGTTTCAATTAGGATGGGAGGACGCATTTTTTTTGCTGACAATATGAAGAGAATATTAAATGTATGATTTGTTCATAAGTATTACTAGGAAAACGGTTGTATAACATAAAACGACATTATAAGTTACTATAATATGTTACTGATGAAACATTAAAAGGTTAAGTGTTATTATTATTATTATTATTATTATTATTATTATTAATAATATTATCATCATCATCATCTCTGTACGTCGATCCTTTTTCAGCAGAAGTACGAATAATGCGATTAGATCTTCAATTTAAACTCACATATTTACAATGTGATGTTAAATGAAAGCTAGATGTAAGGACTTGACAAATGTTGAACTTTTCAAATCTTTGGCAAAAAATAAATATTTGAAGCTTCATTCTTTCGCTTGCTCTGTTGAAGCCATGTTCGCTACAACTTACGTTTGTGAAAAAATTATTTTCAACAATGAAACTAGTAAAAATCAAATTAAAGATCACGACTGACAGACAAATATCTTCGTGATCAACTACGACTGGCAGTAAGTGACATAATTCCTGATTTTGAAACTTTGCCGCAGAGATATTCTGAAGACAATTAATTTTAGGTTGTGATAATGTGTCCCGTGTTTTCTTGTTCATTTCTTTCTTCGTTACACGTACTAAACATTAGTTTGTAACCTTATACTGTATAACATTATATTTAAGTGCTTGACGTAAGAAAAATTAAAATCCGTCAGACACTTGCTTCACTTCCCCTTCGGGTGTCCGCCTCCCTCCATAGATGCTATGCATGTTGCAGCTTACACAGTGGCTCGGCGCACGATAGCATTTTCGCCACCGCTGCTGTAAGAAACATGCTCCCCGAAAATACCTTTATTAAATGATCATATTTCGATATACTGTACCTTGGTCAAGCTATAACGGGGGAGGAGGTAAATGACGTCCCCCATAACCCCATTATACTGGGATTCTATGGTTTTGCTTTGCCCTCCCCCCTAAGGAGAAACGGTTCTCTCTCCGCCTATGATGGGATGACATACGTGGGTGGATAGTATGGGACGACAGACTGGTCGGTAGAAGGATAGGGTGATGCGAGTAGGTAGGTAGATAGATGAGGGAATAGGATGACAGATGGGTGGATGAGTCGATAAATGGGCGAGTAGATGATTCAACAGGTGAATCTATGTCGAAAGATGAATGGTGAGTTTAAGGGGATGAAAAATGCATAGATGCATGGAAGTGGCTGAAAGGATATAGGCCTATACGGATAGATGAAAGTAGTGGTGATCTCTCCCCCTCTTCCTGAGGGAGTAGGTGTGTGCACTAAGTGATCTAGTATTTGGACACACCCTTGTTAGAAGTGCGATAGCTATAACAGTCTGTGTGGCTTTTTCCATTATTGAAGTTGGATTCTATAGTTTTAGGGAAAATTAATGACTTTACAGCCTGTAGTGATATTCCAGAGAATTTTATGCTTCCAGCTTTATGGAAATAGTTCGACAAGAGTCGCTTTCTCAGTCAACACAAGAGCGTCTCCGTCCACAAAGCGAGAGCAATACATGAACTGTATTGTAAAGCACTGCTGCAGAACAGAACTGGAATGGTCCGCAAAGATCATTGATATCAATCTCATCGAACAGCTCTGGAATGATTAAGAACACAGCTTTTAGGAAGAAAGGGACACAATTAACAGCCAATACATAAAACAGCAAAATCTCCTACAGAATAATGCAATATGACATTGCGTTGAACGTCATATGTTGGCACCAAAACAGGACAGTAACTAAAATATTGAACACTGTCTTCATTTTATTACAATTTATCGTTATCATCTACCTATAATAGTACATTATGCAACGAGCCTATAATGGTAGTAATTAAGACGCGAGTATGTTTATGAAACGAGCGCAAGCGACTTTTTATGCTCGACCATATTTCTAACTTGAAATTATTCATAAGTATTCATGTTATTCTTATCTGACTGAGGAGCGGAACTGACCTTGTACAATATCTCGTAAATTGTGAGGTGTGCGCAGACGCGAAAGTATTGATTTTTTCCCAGAAACAAATGTCATTGACCGTGATATAATCTAGAGAGTAAAATAAACATTAATCTTGATATAACCTTGAAATTGATTTAGACATTGAAAAATGATATGACAAATTGAATTTACTTGAATATTATTTACAATTCACGCTAATTATTATAGTAACAGAACATAACCTTCTGAGACAGTATTGGATTTCTAGCCTCCGTGACGTTTCGCTAGTTGTCTTTCGATTGCATATCCGAGAATAATCGATACTTGCGCTTTCATATTGCTACAATGGTGTTTTCTGATTGGTGGAGCACCTGAACTGAAAATGAATAGGTGTACTTTAATGAGGTCCATTAAAGGGCTGCTACCAGGTGTATAATTACTACATTTCGGCATGGTCGAGCATAAAAATATTACACGTTTTTATTTTGAGTCCGACGCGGTGGCTATGTGGATAGTATATGCGCTTCCCTACCAAGCGGTCCGAGGTTCGATTCGCGGCGGGAGCAATGGAAGACTCTTCCGTCCACGGGACTGGGTGTTTGTCTGTTGTCTTACGATTGTCCTGTGATGTCTGAGCGGTGACCCTGCGTCATGCCGACCCACGAACACGGAGGCCCGGATTTGTGAGATGTCTAATGTACGACCAGTTGAATTTCTCTCTCCTGTCCACAGTGGTGAGTAAGTCGGGCAAAATGGGAGGTTAATCAGAGTAAGGAAGAAAGATATTTTTATCTATGTTAGTATACAGAATAAAAAAGCAGTAAATATGAGACAAAAATCAAAGGATGTTGACACAAACGCCACACTGAATATTCTATCCCATATCCGGCCTGCAAGCTAATGCACAGCTCCGCTTTGTGAGGGAGTGAGTGTGTGTTGTAATGAAGTACTAACTCTTGCACTACGTGTAAGCCTATAAAAAGAGTAAGCGACCGTATGTCGGTACAGCTATAAAAAGAAAATACTACGAGCCTTGTAGGAGAGGGCGGGCGGGCTTTAACTTTGTTCATCAAACGGGATGAAACACACGCAAATCCGGTCATGTAGCGAGGATGCAGAGAGACGCGCCCAGGGGATAAGGCACGGGACCGCACCGAGGAACCAGCTTCATGAGTAGCAAATATCAATTGAAAACATACTTTGGTCACACTCTACTATATACAGTCACGAAGCTTGAGTTTTGAGGGTGCTAGAAACAATAGACTGTGACGGTACCATTTTGCATTGTCTGTAATGAGGCGATATTAGCGATCCTAGTGGTGAGCAACTATCTAATGTTTGCATATTTACTACGTATTGAGCTTCGCGACTCTATATACTAGACTGTGCTTTGGTCTTGTTTCCGATTTAGAATTTTCAAATACCCATAGGAATTAGTACATTGCAGATGAAGGCATCTGCGTATCATGAAGTATTTCGACTTGTACTACATTAACCCGGTGCTTCGTTCACTTACATATTTTATCCATTGGGAAGTGGCTTTTTTTTAATAGTACGGGAGAAGTGGGTACAGTAAGACAGGGAGAACAGTGAGACATTTTTTATTAGATGGTAAATTTTGATGTTGAGATGTTGGTAACAGTGCAGCTGTATGTTGCATGAGTAAGGTAACAGTATTTTCATACTCGATTTGATTCTAGTTATAAAGGTGAGTGATGAAAAAATAATTCGTAATTTTTCACTGTAGAAGTAAAATTTTGGCTTGTGTTTAATGAAGGTTATATTGGATATACAAATGAGATATAAATATGAATGTTTTGTTACCTAATACTATGGTATTTGAGATTATGTTTGGCAAAGTTTCGTCTTTCTTGTTTTAATTTTGAAGTGATGGCGTCATTTTTAAATTAACTATGAGTAAAGGGAACAGTGAGACATGCCACTGAAGGGTACACTGAGACGTCTCACTGTCCCCATGTACCAATGATTTGCAAAAACAAAATGTAATTATATTACATTTACCAGTAACTAACATTAAAAATGAACATACTAGTAACCAATTTAGGAATTGTAGCTTAAAATAATGGTTACATTACATTTTAATGGTTTCATAAATAAAAAATTATTCACAAAATTTAAGAAAATGTTAAAAAATAATAAAGAATTACATTAAATTCTTATAATTATAAGCTTTGTTATCACCAAAATTCATTTCATTTTTTCGCAAAAATTTGAAATGTCATGGAAAATTCAATTTACCAAATGTTCTAGATGTTTCAATGGTTTCGAAGTCAGACATCAAAATAATTCTAAATAAGCCTACAGAACATGTGAAGATAAATAGACAGCAAGTTTTTGTTTATATTATTTTAATGTACCGAAGTACATATGAGGGAACCCAAGAGTTGGAACTAAAACTGAGACGATTCTGTCCGACGCCGGGGTGGGTATCCGGTGTGGCTTAGTGGATAAAGCATCAGCACGTAGAGCTGAAAACCCGGGTTCAAATCCCGGCGCCGGAGAGAATTTTTCTCCGTTCCATTACGCTTTCATCGTATGATGACGCAGAATATCTGCATGGAAATATCATATGTACTTCGGTACATTAAAATAATATATATGATATGCGTAAATCACTTCGTGATTTAAGACGGCGCTTATTCCGTCGGATCCCGGCCAACTAGTCATTCATAACGAGTGCACCTCAGCACATGTGTGGACTTCAGTCCTACGTTCATAAACATCTATGACGTAGTGCAGAGGGCGGCCACTAGAGGGAACCCAAGAGTTGGAACTCAAACTGAGACGATTCTGTCCGACGCCGGGGTGGGTATCCGGTGTGGCTTAGTGGATAAAGCATCAGCACGTAGAGCTGAAAACTCGGGTTCAAATCCCGGCGCCGGAGAGAAATTTTTCTCCGTTCCATTACTCTTTCATCGTAAATTTTTGTTTTCTTTTTAAGTAAATGTAAATCATTTCAATGCACGTTAATAGACACTGTGGTGTGCCACTGTACCCTCCTGAATGGGAACAGTGAGACATTTGTATTTTATTTTTGACAAACACGTATTGTATAATATGTCCTTTATTTATTAACATTTTTCTTTATATATATTATTCTCCATGTTTTAATGTCTAATTCTATTGCACTTGATTTTAAAAATACTTGAATTATCACTTGCATGCACATGTCAATATTTTGTGTCTCACTGTACCCACTACTCCCCTACTAGTCCATGCTGGAGCCAGTAACGCGTATCGGCACACGACAGATAGGATACCGCAAGCGAGGTTGCAGTCAGCGGTGTCATTCAGCCGGTTCACAACACCGCACAGTGTGCAATTTTCCCAATCTAGGTGGACAAAAATCAAATTTCGACTTGTTTAGTTAGCCATAGGTGAATATGAATTCGTGTTCTTTAACATTTGAAGAATGTTGTGAGTAACGGCTTTTACTGTTTTATCAGCGGCAAGTTATATTTAGAAGGGTATGAACAATGAGTTCTTCCTAACACTTCTCGCTCGGGTTCAGTCGTAAAGACTGGGGCTGAAGTCGGATATCTATGGCGAGTCCTCAGCCTCACTTCATTTCACCCCCTTTGGTCTGATTACCTGGTTGGGTTTTTACCGAGGTTTTCCCCAAACCATAAGGCAAATGCCGGGTAATCTTTTGGCGAATCCTCGGGCCTCACATCTTCTCACTATAGCTCCCCAAAATATTGTAAAAAAATTGTAGAAAATTACAAAATTGTAAAACTGTAAAAATTGTAAAATATTGTAAAAATTGTAATTGTAATAGTTATATACAATAGAAGTAATTTAATACAGTTATATGAACACTTTTTAATGATTGAATAAAATTAAAAACGGTTAAAAACCAGACATGTTTCGGAGGTATGCTCCTCCATCTTCAGTGGTAGTACCACGACGCTGGTACAGATGTTCGACCGCGTAACGTAGCTTAAGCGTCGTGGTACTACCACTGAAGATGGAGGAGCATACCTCAGAAACATGTCTGGTTTTTAACAGTTTTTAATTTTATTCAATCATTAAAAAGTGTTAATATAATTGTATTAAATTACTTCTGTTGTATATAACTATCTCATTCATGAACACTGTTGTATCTGACCTAACCTATGTAATTTAATCATTGTAATTGTAATATTGTAAAATTTTTTATTTGTTTACTTGTTTCTATGAATATTGCATGTTGCCATTATCACTTTGGCTAGAGATGAACTCTACAGCCCTGCATTAAATAAATAAAATAATATTGTAAAATTTTGACTTGTTCCACATCTTGAAGCTTCATTGCTAATGTAAGATCTATGGAATATAATAAATGAAATAAAATGAAAATGAGAAGCTTACTATATGCGTGAAAAAGAGTCAATTGTTAGTGATTTGTGTTGTAAGACGTGGAATCTGTTCAGATAGGTATGTTCTTACTAATATAACTTCAATTACAAGTTTATAAAGTATTTTTCTTCTTACAGTATGGTTTAAATATTACAAGTGAAAAAAAAAAGTTTTTAAAGTTCTCCAAATATAATGTGAATTTTAGCATAGCCGGTCACGTCCGGTTACAACAATTGAAGAGTCCACTGCAAGAATGATGGCTGTCACTTTCTTGTCGAAAATGAACCAAGACTGTGAATGCATAGCTTAAGACATATAGAATGTACATACAGAGTTATATGGCATTAACACTTATAGTCATTGTCCAGTAATGATCGGAAAATCACAGTTAAGCTTTGAGCGCTAAGCATTTCAAACTTTCAATTGCTTCTTCTGCAAAATGTATTCCAAATGACATCCATCATTCTTCCCCCCCCCCCCCCAGTGGTGGGGCATACGATATCTGTTCCAAGTTTGGTTTAACAGCAGAAAAGAATCAAGGAATAAGGAAGTTTTTAATCACGGCGTGAGTGTTTTAAGCCTCCAAATTATTCACAACTTCCGTACAACGTTTCATAAAAATCTGTTAAATAGGAGAGAAGTTATTACTTTTGTCTAAAAGCAGCCTCTACAAAAGGGTAGTTTCTCTTACACAAACGTAGTGAGAGTTTGTACACAAAAAATATGTGCTACCTATAAGGTCTGTACAAAGTTTCATGACAATCCGTTAAAATGCAGAGAAGTTATTAATTCTGTCCAGCTAGATTAGCATTATTGCATACTGGACAAGAAGGTTATTTTTAAATAATAATTAGATGATGTCATTTAGCTTTTCATTTATTTATTTACTAGCCGTACCCGTGCGCTCCGCTGCACCTGTTAGAAATAAATATAAAGTAATTACATAATTAAAATAGGACGTTTGATCCAGGGAACAACTTTTACAACAGCGCAAGATAATCTGCTTCGCTCATTACCCAATTTTTTTTTACATTGCATTTATTGCATATATATTTTATGTATTTTAACACGATTCAATTGAGCATAGTTAAAATTTGAATTATAAAATAATGGATTGCTAAGCTAACGTACTATTACTGCATACTAAATCAATACACTCTCGTTGTTCGTTAATTCTCTGAGATTAAAATGAGTGTATATAAATATTATTTTAAGAAATACAGAAAAGGAATGTACAAAATAGCCTATCAAATTTTCTGTGCATAAGAAGCTATTTTAATCTTACCTGTCCTCGATTTACTCAGACGTTACTGTAATAACATTATAGGATTATGTCCATCTAGAGAAACTACACTTTCCAATGGTGAAATAATAATTAATTATACAAATCGGTTAATTTAGCTTCTGATATTACTTCATAAAACACAGAAATATTCTCTGTAGGCTATATTTAATAGCTTTCGATTCTTGATGTCCAAGGCCCCTGTTTCGATTGTTGTTGTCCAAGGCCCCTTATAGACGAAGTCATTTGTTCTTAATTCATTGCACCGTCTTAGATGGCGTTATTTTAATTTTAAAACTCATTTATCTCATTAAATATCAGTCCTATCAAAATTTTTCAAGGAATAAAACTTATTGCAAATTAATTTTAAAGAAACTTTTGTTATGTAACTTTTTCACAAAAATCAATAATAAGCGAGATATTTCGATTTATTTAATTCAGGCCCCCTTATAAGCCCCCTCTTAAATAAAGTATTTTGAATGCCATATAGCCTAAAATCTAAGTTACAACGAACTTAATTTATATTTATTATTTTAATGTAGCGAAGTACATATGATATTTCCATGCAGATATTCTGCGTCATCATACGATGAAAGAGTAATGGAACGGAGAAAAATTCTCTTCGGCGCCGGGATTTGAACCCGGGTTTTCAGCTCTACGTGCTGATGCTTTATTCACTACCTAAGCCACACCGGATACCACCTCGGCGTCGGACAGAATCGTCTCAGATTAAGCTCCAACTCTTGGGTTCCCTCTAGTGGCCGCCCTCTGCACTACGTCATAGATGTCTATGAACGTAGGACCGAAGTCCACACATGTGCTGAGGTGCACTCGTTATGAGTGACTAGTTGGCCGGGATCCGACGGAATAAGCGCCGTCTTAAATCACGAAGTAATTTACGCATATCATATACAGAGTGTTCCGCTTATAAGTATAACAAAAGAAATAGCTATAACTTCTGAATTAATACAAGTATATAGTTGAAACCAACTGCTACAAAGAATGAAAACTGGGAATTTTTGTTACCTTATGTTCCATAAACCTCAACATGGCTTCCATTGGTGGCACGGGAAATATCCAACCGGTATTCAACCTCGACCCAAGTGTTATGAAGCATCTGTGGTGTAACATTGTTGACAGCAGCATAAATTCTTTCTTGTAAGTCTGCCAAATCACGTACTGGCGTCCTGTAGACCTGGTCCTTAACAAACCCCCACAGGAAAAAATCAGGTGGTGTTAGATCTGGTGATCTGGCAGGCCATGTGATGTACGGTGATCTTCTTCCGATCCATCTTGCAGGGAATTGTTCGTCTAAGAATGTGCGAACCATGTTGGCAAAGTGTGGTGGAATCCCATCTTGCTGGAAAATTGCTCCATATGGGAGTTGTGGCACAGCATACAGTTGCAACATATCCAGGTACGTGTTTGCAGTGACTGTCTTTTCAGCAAAGAAATAGGGACCAATGATTCTGTCACGCATGATCCCACACCAAACATTCCATTTAGGGGAATCCCGTTGGTGTTCAATTACGACACTTGGATTTTCCGACCCCCAGATGCGACAATTGTGTCGGTTTACTTCCTGTTTCTCTGAGCTGCCTATCCCATTTCATTATTGAGACGTACGTCGGTACAGCTTCCCTCGGTCTAAGATTGTACTGACGGCGAAACAAGCGCTGTACACGAATTATGGATCTATGTTCTGCTAATGACAGCACACAAAAGGCTTTCTGCTGTGGCGTCCACATGCTGACTGACTAAAGATACGATACGAATTCTCTTATTTAATGATCTGCGCATGCGTGAGTCTTCTAAAAATAAGTAACAAAAATGGATTAAAACTTCCCAATTTCCTCTTTACAATGGTACCAATCTTAACCCATTTGCATGCATTGTTATGAAATTATAACTATTTCTTTTATTATACTTATAAGCGGAACACGGTGTATATTATTTTAATGTACCGAAGTACATATGATATTTTCATGCAGATATTCTGCATCATACGATGAAAGAGTAATGGAACGGAGAAAAATTCTCTCCGGCGCCGGGATTTGAACCCGGGTTTTCAGCTCTACGTGCTGATGCTTTATCCACTAAGCCACACCGGATACCACCCCAATTTATATTCCAATTTTCATATAAATCGGTTCAGCCATTATCGCGTGAAAAGGTAACAAACATGCAGACAGACATACAAACAAAAATTTCGAAAATGCGATTTTCGGTTTCAGGGTGGTTAATTACATATGTTAGGACCAATTATTTTTGGAAAATCGAAAATTAGCAGAAAAATTTCGGCTACAGATTTATTATTAGTATAGATAGATTTTTTTTTACTATGTTAGTTTGCAACTTTAGCTATTTTTAGCTATATTTTACCTTCTATTTAGCTACTTTTTATGTTTATAAGTTGGCAACACTTTACACGGCTCTGATGAAGCTGTTTTACGTGCCAGTGGAACATGGCATCACACTCCGAGAGTTGCGACACACACAAGTAGGTGCCTGGTTGGCAGGTCGCGGCGCGGCGCAGGATGAATCAGTGGGGCATGGACCGCAGAAAATAAGACGAGCACGAGATAAACATACTGTAAATAATACCACGTGACAACTGATAAACATACTGCCGCGGCCTTGTAGCCCTGCTAGAGTGAACGATCTCTCCTAACATTGAAGGGCAAAGCATTTAAAATGCCGCAGCCAGTTTATCAATGCGATGATGCTCTTTGACGGTCACCACAGTTTCAGCATTTGTCCGTGTTTTTGCGTTACGTAACCACTGGCTTCACAGCTTGCACACATAACCTCGCAATGGTAGCCTACAGCTCTCCTATAGATTGTTCCAGGATTGCCAGAATAAAGAATTTCCCCTCAAAACTGACAGAATTTTCTCATAAGACGATTTGAGGAAGATACATTTTAGGGAAATAGCTGGAAAATACAATAAAACATTCGTAGAAATTTAGAGAAACGGATAAAGTCGTTGTACGAGGACATATTTGAAGGTTCTTAAAATTGGAGAAATTTTTACTTATAAAACTATTTGAGGGAAGAGAACTTTTAGGGAACTAGCTATAAAATTCAATAAAACGTTCGGAAAACTTGAGAGAAACGGATAAAGTCATTGTACGAGGAGATATTTGAAGGTTCTTAAAATTAAGAGATGTAGGATGTACGTATATATATAGTATGCATGTATGCATGTATGTATGTATGTATGTATGTATGTATGTATGTATGTATGTATGTGTAGCGTCTATTTGTTTAAGTAATGTTTTCTCCCAAGTGACATCGGACCTTAGAACGATTAAATTCTTATCCTGCTATCAATAATCTTTCCTATTAATGGAACACTTATCTATTTCTCTTGCTACATTAAATCCGCATCTCAACACAATATCACATCACTGCTCTTGTATAATGTATAGTAGGCCTACTGTATAATAAGGTAGTAAGTAATACAGAAAGACTATATCAGCGGTGTACTTATTCTGAATTGCTATACGAGTGTGTTCGGTAAAATTACTACCAATAAAAATAAAATATATCCTGTAAACCATTAGTGATAGAATGAAGTCTTGTTCAGAGTATACACACATACATACATACATACATACATACATACATACATACATACATACATTACATACATACATATATACATACATACATACATACATAGACTTTTCCAAATTTCAGTACACCTCCACATGCACTCCATTTGGAACCCGATAATTATTATCTAGGTCATACTCTAATTCCTTTCTTGTATTTTGCTGCATTTCCAATGACACAAATTTTCAAGCAGCAAGAATACCGAAGATCAACATCAAAGGAGTCATATCTGGCGACCTAAATGGCCACGGAATGGGACCTGCACTTCCAATCCATCTCCCTGGAAACAATTTTTTTAGACAGACCTTGGCTTCTCTGTCCTAGTGGGCTGTGCTCCGTCTACAGAAAATGGTATCTCTGGAGTATTCAAAGAATTGCACAACTGCTCAGCATGTTTATGTGTCATCCCTGTTATTGTGTCCTCAAAAAATAATAACACAGTTAACACACATAACAAAGCTCACGCCGAAGGTTTGATACAGATCGAACTATGACCACGACCTTGACACACGATTGAGGTCAGTTGCTATCTCGGGGGATCATCCCTAAATCGAACCGTGCTATAATACATGTCGTTCGCGACATAGTGCCAGTGACATAATATACAACAGCTTCGTTATGTTTGCGTTGCGGCCTAGCAATGAACCGGGGACTACACGACACTGCAGATCCGCCTGATAAATATGCATGCGATGTCGGGTTGATATTTTGCACAGCATGACCATGCATTCCGCACACGAAATTGTCTCCCGCCCGGGTCAAAATCCACAGCTCTGGACCTAAGCGCCAACTGTAATGCTTGTGGTCTGACTTCAGATCCAAAACTCTCGTGGTATTACAGATATGCAGTACACATTCTATATTAAGCAAACTACTGTACATGAATAAACAAAGGTTTTGTTTTAAGTCACCAATAGAATCAGTGTAAAAATAAATTAAACATTATAAAACATATCAAACTTTCCTATTATGTTTTGTATATACATACGATTTTATAATGTGACCATCACAAACGTATCAATGGATACTTACTTACAAATAGCTTTTAGAGAACTCGGAGCTTCATTGCCGCCCTCACAAAAACCTGCCATCGGGCCATATCCAAAGCAAGATTAGTCCAGTCCCTACCATCATATCCCAACTCCCTCAAATTCATTATATTATCCTCCCATCTACGTCTCGGCCTCCCCAAAGGTCTTTTTCCCTCAGGTCTTCCATCTAACATAAGCTTATTATATGCATTTCTGGATTCCTCATACGTGCTACATGCCCTGCTCATCTCAAACGTCTAGATTTAATGTTCCTAATTATGTTAGGTGAACAATAAAATGCGTGCAGTTCTGCGTTGTGTAACTTTCTCCATTCTCCTATAACTTCATCCCTCTTAGCCCCAAATATTTTCTTAAGTACCTTATTCTCGAACACCCTTAACCTTTCTTCCTCTCTCAAAGTGAGAGTCCAAGTTTCACAACCACACAGAAGAACCGGTAATATAACTGTTTTATAAATTATAACTTTCGGTTTCTTTTAAAGCAGACTGGATGACAAAAGCTTCTCAACCGAAGAATAGTAGGCATTTCCCATATTCATTCTGCGTTTAATTTCCTTTCGAGTGTTATTTATATTTGTTACTGCTGCTCCAAGGCATTTGAATGTTTCCACCTCTTCAAAGGATGAATTTTCAATCAATTTTCATCTCGTACTATGTTCTGGTCACAATACATAATCATATCGTCGTTGTTCCTGCAATAATTCCTACGTGCAAAACATAAAATTTTTCAGTGGGAAGAAAAAACACATTTATTCATCCTACGGCAGCCGTAGATAGGAGACTGTGAATTCTTACATTTTCGAAACAAAGAAATATAATTGCATATAGGAGATTTTATTATTTGCTGTATCATTATTTAAGTTATTTAACAGAGCAAAAAACTGAAAATCGATAAATATGTCACATAGGAGTTATTGCAGGAACGATGATATACTCTGTCTTTTCGGCATTTACTTCCAAACTTATCTCATTACTTGCTTCAAGTAAAATTCCCTAGTTTTCCCTAATAGTTTATGGATTTTCTCCTAACATATTCACGTCATTCGCGTAAACGAGCATCTGATGTAACCCGCTCAATTCCAAACCCTCTCCGTTTTCCTGGACTTTCCTGAAGGCATCCCCTTGCTTTAGCCCGTAGTGAATTGGAAAAGCGTCAGACAGAAACTGGTTTACACGGACTCCTCTGTATTTTTACTGAGGCACTTTTAATTAGTTAAGTAGCTTCCTGGGAATACCAAATTCAATAAGAATATATAAAACTTCTTTCTTAACCAATTAATACGCCTTTTTTAAATCTGTGAATTACTGATGTATTGTGTCCTTAAACTCCTATTTTTTCCTCCAATATCTGTCGAATGCAAAAAAATCTGATTACACAAGAAATTGCAAATAGTTCAGTGAGTCGCTAAGTTTTTCTTATAATTGCCCTATTAGAGGAGTTAGTAACAATATCGGTGGTAATTTTAAAATAGCCTAACTGTGTTTTGCAGGAGGTAAGCTTTGTAATCATTCAATTGAGTTTTTTGTGTTGGAAATAGAATTTGTCGATTAGTTCCTATTCTTTCTCATATAATGAAAATAAATATTAATACACCTATAAGTGAAATTATAGATCCAATAGATGATAGGGGAGAAGTGGGTACAGTAAGACAGGGAGAACAGTGAGACATTTTTTATTACATGGTAAATTTTGATGTTGAGATGTTGGTAACAGTGGAGTTGTATGTTGCATGAGTAAAGTAACAATATTTTCATACTCGATTTGATTCTAGTTATAAAGGTGAGTGATGAAAAAAAAAATTCGTAATTTTTCACTCTAGAAGTAAAATTTTGGCTTGTGTTTAATGAAGGTTATATTGGATATACAAATGAGATATAAATATGAATGTTTTGTTACCTAATACTATGGTACTTGAAATTATGTTTGGCAAAGTTTCGTCTTTCTTGTTTTAATTTTGAAGTAATGGCGTCATTTTTAAACTAACTATGCGTAAAGGGAACAGTGAGACATGCCATTGAAGGGTACACTGAGACGTCTCACTGTTCCCATGTACCAATGATTTGCAAAAACAAACTGTAATTATATTACATTTACCAGTAAGTAACATTAAAAATGAACATACTAGTAACCAATTTAGGAACTGTAGCTTAAAATAATGGATACATTACATTTTAATGGTTTCATAAATAAAAAATTATTCACAAAATTTAAGAAAATGTTAAAAAATAATAAAGAATTACATTAAATTCTTATAATTATAAGCTGTGTTGTCACCAAAAATTCATTTCATTTTTTTCGAAAAAGTTTGAAATGTCACGGAAAATTCACTTTTCCAAATGTTCCAGATGTTTCAATGGTTTCGAAGTCAGACATCAAAATGATTCTAAATAAGCCTACAGAACATGTCAAGTAAAGAGACAGCAAGTTTTTGTTTTCTTTTGAAATAAATGTAAATCATTTCAATGTCCGTTAATAGACACTATGGTGTCTCACTGTACCCTCCTAAATGGGAACAGTGAGACATTTGCATTTTTTTGACAAACACGTATTGTATATTATGTCCTTTATCTATTAACATTTTTGTTTATGTATTATTATACTCCATGTTTTAATGTCTATTTCTATGGCACTTAATTTTAAAAATACTTGAATTATCACTTGCATACATATGTCTTAATATTTTGTGTTTCACTGTACCCACTACTCCCCTACTACATTTCAAGCTGTACAGTAGTGATAGCAATGATAACAGTAACAGCAGTGGTAGTAATGGCACTAACAATAGCAATGGTGGTATCGGTGGTGTAGTAACAACAATTATACAAATTAATATTGATTACATAAATTTAATTAGTGAACTTAATGACATCCTGCCGTCAATTAACAAAGTTGTTTCCTTCATAAGCAGGTGCTTCGGTAGAATTTTACACAGAGTGTATTCATTTAAGCACTTCAAGGAGAATGTTTTCTGTGATGTACATGCTTCTGCATTTTACTGACCGTTTCCCGTTTCCCATAGTAACTTCATTATTACTCAAGGATGATTGTGTTAGGAGAAAATTGGTGTTTTCTCTTATGTGCTAGTTTCGCTGGAATGACTGTTCCTGAGAACTTGGTGCTCAAAATAGGTCCAAGATACAAACTGTAGACTTCGAAGTTTGCAGAGTAACTGATAACAAATGAAACTGACGGATAACAACTCTTGTAGCTTTCATAAGAGAAGCATTATTGACTTGTAATTAAACTCATGTCTTTTTATCATATTCTACATGCAATTTATTATTCATTTCATAATAGAACAGATATAAAACTGTCATTCAATGTGCTGAAATACTGTAACTCACGAAATTGGAGATTACGAAAGCTGAACATAAAACATATGGATGAAGATTATGCAGAAATGAAAGTGGCGACTGAATTAAAATGACGAAGTATGGTTTACAGTTCGAGAATTTACGATTATTAGCACTAATTCTATAACATTTTCAATTTCAACAGATTAAGTAGATAGTCTACTGAACATAAGACAATTATATAAGTTTACAACATGCGAGGAGCTTTTAAGCAGATGGAACTACTTTCGAAAATTAAAAATTCTTAAGGTGCTTCATTTTTATGTTTTAATGTAATAGCAATCGAATATAAAGATGTACTTAAATTTCTCCTTTTTTATTTCAATAAAATTGAATAGTATAAAGAAGTATGAAAAGCTGTTGAGATATTAAATATTTTACGGCTTGAAATTACTCTGTCGAGAATTTAACAGTAAATAGTTAATTTATACAGGAAATAATTTCAGATTATCTTGATTATGGCACTAAATTTGTTTCATTGCTATTTGCTACTAAAAAAAAAAAACATTTTGAATAACTTATATGTAAGAAAAAAATAATTGAAGACAGAAATAAAAAAGCATCGTTATTCCGATATTTACGCCTATTAGCAGATCTACATTAACTAGTATTATTATCGAATGGCGATATGGAATCCTTTCCATTTTTTTTTTTCATGTAACTCTTTTTAAGACGACGCGCAGAAATACAGTAGCCCCCTAACGCCATTGTTTACAACCCCAACTGCCATCTAGTGTCCAAATTTAGAATCAGACAAAAACAGAAGAAGAACTTTTACGTGAAATCACAGTCTAGTATATACAGTCACGAAGCTTGAGTTTATGAGGGTACTAGGAACAATAGACTGTGCAGGTACTATTTCACATTGTCTGTAATGAGCCGATAGTGGCGATCCTAGTGGTTAGCAACTATCTATGGATGCATATTTATTACATATTGAGCTTCGTGACTGTATATACTACACTGTGGCAAAAAGGGTTATGAATTTCAAATCTCCATGTGCTAAGAGGTCGAAAATTTTAAGAGATGGTCCCTCAATGTTTTCTAGGCACAGGAAAAGTAAACCAAGATTACTCTAAAAAAAAACTTGCACCTTGATATCTTGGAGTTACCCACCCACCCTTGCTTATTATAGGATGCAGTATGTGAGGATGGAAAAAATTCTGCAACCGCAATACATTTGATTAATCACGGCATGAAAATAATGACACGTATGTTTGTTCAAATTACTGTAATTCTACGAGATATTCTTTGAAAACATTTAGACCACTTTTTATAGGCCGACTTCTAGTACGAAACGCCGCCGGCGAAGAGATTACTATAGCCAATAATAGAAAAAACAATCGCCCTCTTGTATCTGCAACACTTTGTTAAGCCTTGTAGCAAACCGCCAGATGCAAATGACGTGTTTGAAAGGGTATTGTATATAAACAGACGTTCGCTCGCCCAATAATAACAAAAAGTATGACCTCCTTACCTCTTTTCACAAGCATCAGCAAATTCGCAACGTCGTTACGTCACTCTCGAATTATACACAGGGATGAACTAAATCTCGCGGCGGAAGACCCACATTCATCTCCTCGGCACTGAGAAGCGGCTCAAATAGGACAAGCAGCAAAGCAATCTCCAATGCCGAGTGACCTTTTCAACTCTCGGACTGCATGATGGATGAACACAACGTCCAAACCAGTGGCGGACGCTGCGACAGCAATTAAAAAAGATTTACAGCGACGACCGGAAGGAAGGTGTCTTCCTCTTAATCACGCGCACCCACAACTTGTACATATTTATGCGGAAGTCCGGGAATAGACAAAACAACCAAAGAATTGTGAACGAAAGGAATCTGGGTTCGAACCTGAACGTATGCTGTAAGACTTGTTACATGAAAAGAGAATGTGGGATTGACTTTCTTCGAATAATTCATTTTTCTCTGCCAATCACCTTCTGACATTTCTGAATTCAAAAGAAAAGAAGAGAAAAGAGAAGTGAAAAATCGACCGACAGATTGACAGTTTACTAATTCTTCCAACAGTATAGGTGGACTTCTGTACAGGATGTTAAAACATTCAATATTTTAATTTTGTGAGATGGCAGTATTAATAAAAACAAAGGAAAGAAGCCTAATCATGGGCGGAGTTACGGGGGTGGGAGCATTAGGGGACACTGGCCCCCCAAACCTGGCCAAACTTTTTTCTTCTATTAACGTTAGAAAATATTGAATACAAACGATT
This sequence comes from Periplaneta americana, assembly GCF_040183065.1. Classification (NCBI taxonomy): domain Eukaryota; kingdom Metazoa; phylum Arthropoda; class Insecta; order Blattodea; family Blattidae; genus Periplaneta; species Periplaneta americana. Next base: position 31,142,113 of record NC_091122.1, read on the forward strand.
TTTCTTGCTTTTGTTTATGATTAAGTTACTGTGCTTAAATTGACGATTTAATGACTTCAGATCATGTGTCTGGATTATAATATTTATTTTAAATTTCTTAATAGCCTATATAAGAATTTCTAAACCTCATTTGAGGAATGGAAGCACTGTAATGTTTTTTGTAACAGCCTGCAGCGATGTGTTCAAGCAGCCACTTGGAGAAATATGAATATCATACTGCACAACAATGCAATAGAAAGAAAAATGATCCCGGTATAATGTGTAAACTTAAAGACAAGGTTAAATAAAATAATTACAATTTGCATTTCATATGACATCTTGCTTTTTTAAATAAACAGATAGAGTAAATGTAAAATTGGTCCACCGCTGTGGAGTATATGTTTAGCACGTCTGGTCATGAAATGAGCGAGCTCAGGTTCAAATCCTGGTTGGGACAAGTTACTTGGTTGCTGTTTTTCCTCAACCAATTGAGGGTAATTTTCGGTGTTGAACCTCGGACTCATTTCGCCATCATTAATTCACATATCATCATCATCATCCATACAATAGTCCGGGTTAAGTTCACGGTGCGGCGTGCTGTACTTGTACAAGAGCACGGCCATTCGGCTACTCAATCATTCACAGAATAGGAGTGGTAAGCACAATAAGCCTCAGCCTGCAGTGTAAGCCTTCGGGTCCCTCAGTTCTGTACAAGAGGAAAAGTAAAGTAAAATCGTCTGTATACTGTATTCTGTTACAATTTTACTTTATTTTACAATACCTTTATTAAATGATCATATTCCGATATACTGTACCAAGGTCAAGCTATAACGGGGGGAGGAGATAAATGATGTCCCCCCACAATCTCGTTATATCGGGATTCTATAGTTTTGCTTGCCCCCCCCACCAAGGAAACGGTTCTCTCTCCGCCTATGACCCTAATAAATATGGGTCCTGAAATTAATATTTTCTAACATATGAGCATACTTAAATGCCATCAATCTGAGCCGGGATCGAACCCGCAACCTCGAGCACAGAAGGCCAGGATTTCCATTAAAATCAACCATTCAATATTCTAAGAGATAGTTATAGATAGTTATAGTCATCAAAACAGAACAAAAGTATAATAAACATGGATGATAAATTATTTTCCGAGAACTTGTTCTTCAGCAACATGGAAGATGCTCGATGTCATATCCACCGAGAGAGAAAAAAAAAAGACATTGAATATCATGAGATTGGTAGTATTTATCAAAACAAGAAAAGCTCTAAAATTAAATTTTATACGAAAAAGAGGATTTTGAAACTGGTATTGTAAAAAATAGCATAGAGTAATCTATTAATGTGACTTCTTTGCTTCTTTCTTATTGGGTTTACAGTATTCTATCGGAAATGCAGTGAACAAAACGGTAACAAGGTGTGATTCCCTAAAACGTAGGAAAGAAGGATATGTTACAATGAATGGAAACCATGTTGAGCCCATATCATGTTGATGAAGAAGTACTCATATCTCAGAAGATATTAATTTAGTTCCTATATTTATTAGACTTTTTTCTGTTTTGTTTTGATCAATACTATCGTCAATCACGATACTGAATGTTCGTTTTAAATGAAAATCAAATACAGCATATCCTATGATGTTGATAAACAAGTACTGATATCTCGTAAGATATTAATTTTAGGACTCATGTTTATTAGCTTTTTTTCTGTTTTGTTTTGATGAATACTACCGTCACTGAAGATATTGAATGTTATTTTTTAAAATAAAAATCACATACAGGATATCCTATGTTGTTGATGAACGTAGTACTGATATCTCGTAAGATATTAATTTTAGGACTCATGTTTATTACACATTTTTCTTGTTTTGTTTTGATGAATACTACCGTTACTCAAGGTACTGAATGTTCTTTTCTAAATGAAAATCACATACAGGATATCCTATGATGTTGATGAACAAGTACTGATACTTCGTAAGATATTTATTTTAGGACTCATGTTTATTAGATTTTTTCTGTTTTGTTTTGATGAATACTACCGTCTCCCAAGATATTGAATGTTCTTTTTTTAAATAAAAATCACATACAGCACATGATGTTGATGAACGAGTACTGATATCTCGTAAGATATTAATTTTAGGACTCATGTTTCTTAAACTTGCTTCTGTTTTGTTTTGATGAATACTACCGTCTCTCAAGATATTAAATGTTCTTTTTTAAATAAAAATCACATGTAGCATATCCTATGATGCTGATGAATAAGTATTGATATCTCGTAAGATATTAATTTTAAGACTCATGTTTCTTAAACTTGTTTCTGTTTTGTTTTGATGAATACTACCATCTCTCAAGATATTGCATGTTCTTTCTTAAATAAAAATCACATTATAATAAGTATTGATATCTCGTAAGATATTAATTTTAGAACTCATGTTTATTATTATTATTATTATTATTATTATTATTAAACTTGTTTCTGTTTTGTTTTGATGAATACTACCGCCATTCAAGATACTGAATGTTCTTATTTTTTTAATTAAAATCACATACAATATATCCTATGATGTTGATGACCAAGTAAGTAATGATATCTTGTAAGATATTAATTTTAGGACTCATGTTTATTAGACTTTTTTATGTTTTGTTTTAATGAATACTACCGTCTCTCAGATACTGAATGTTTTTTTTTTTAAATAAAAATCACATACAGCATATCCTCTGATGTTGATGAACAAGTACTGATATATCGTAAGATATTAATTTTAGGACTCATGTTTATTAGACTTTTTTCTTGTTTTGATAAATACTACCGCCCCTCAAAATATTGAATACTTTTTTAAAGCAACCTGTATAGAATAATGGCCTAATATTTTCCTTTCTTTTTTCCTTCCTTCCTTTGCGAACGTTCCCAAAAAACGGTTATGGCAACATTTGAATACAAAATACAAATTTATATTGCACATTCTGGCATAGATGAGAAAAAGTTTATTATCTGCATAACATAAAGTTTATTGTACAAAACATACTCAAAGGAGAACGTCGAGTTTCATATTATATTCATAACCTTTCTCCTGAGGCTACGTACATATTGCACCATCAGCTGCAGGTTGTATGGAATAGAGCAAATGTTGAAATCACTGCTGAGTAATACAACACGCCTGTGTCATTTCAAAAACCCGAAACTAGCTAAACCAGAACAACGACCTTAAGAAGGTAAACTTGTGCCCAAGTAGAAAACATTGCAAAAAGAAATCTAAGATTATATTGCATTATACAAGGTGAATAAAACGTATGGAACAATGCTTACAGCTTTCCTATTTTAATTTTATAAAGACTCTCTATAAAAAGACATAATGGGTTAAAAAAGGCAAATCTTTAACATGTTTTCAACAGCTATCAATGTTTTTCATTTATAAAGGGTTTGCCAAAGAATCTGTTTCCTTTTTAATGACACAAGGTCCATATTTTTCCATTTTTGAATTTGTCAGAGTGTTTAAACATACAAAATCGTATATTTTATCGTTTATAAACCACTGTTTTGTAAAAATTGTCATAAATTTACGATCCCAATGTATGTGTACATAACAAAGAGAAGTGCTTCACAATATGAATTTATCTCTACGCACAGAATAAAGGGGCTACGATTCCATAACCCTATATTAAACTTTTTGTTACATAGAAATCTGGAAATTGACCTGCCACAAGCGACAAAGAGTACTTAAGTATATAAATGTTTACAAGTTCATTGAACCATTGAAATGAATGAATGAATGAATGAATGAATGAATGAATGAATGAATGAATGAATGAATGAAGCCACTGTGTCCCATGAAGGGCTAGGGCCTCCTACAGGAAGGGAAGCTCGGTTGGTGTGGTTCACATGATGAGCTATTTCACGTGAACAATATTTACATTCACATTCACTATGTGAGATACACTAGAGTTTGTCAAATTTTAGTTCTATATGAGTTTGTTCACAATCTGTCTCCACTCGTTCCTGTTGCGGGCGATGGTTGACCAGTTCCCTCCCAGCTGCAGCTTGAATGTATCTGCCCATCTTCATCTTGGCCTGCCTTGTGTTCTCCTTCCTATGTACGGGTCCCACAGGGTGGTTTCCCGCGCCCATCTGCCTTGTTGCTGCCTTGCTACATGACCACCCCACTTCCACTTCGTTATGAGGGCTTTTTGTGTGAAGTTCTCAGAAGCTGTAATTTTCTGCAGTGCCGTGTTGGAGACCTTGTCTTTCAGTGAAACGCCAACTATCGTCCTCTCCATTTTCCTTTGGCATATTTCGATGTCCGTCTTTTGCCTCTCTGTGAGGGCCCAGGATTAGTTTTGACTAATGAAACTCCTACAAATACAAAGCTGCAAATACATTTTTAGATTAATGGAAATATAACTAGTTTTAGAGACAGAGATAAATTAATATTGTAAAAAAATAAAGAATGCTAATGAGCTTAGTTTGATTTCGAATACAGGTGATGATTCAGGAGAGCAATTATTGATCCTTTCAATGCAGCTAAGGTTGCAATCGGAATAATAGATGTAGGTATTCCAAGCCTCTTAAACACATCTTTCATGAAAAGAGTAGCGGTACCTCTTGCTCCAACCAAAAGTCCGATTACTTCAGGCTCTTTTAGCCGATAGTTTTGGACCTAATACAGAATTGGGATTTTAATGTTTTCCTTTCTTCAAATTCTATGCCAGTGGTCGTCAGCACTCGCTGAAATGTGCAACGGGTACGCGGTGCCGTCCCCTGCGCACCGTCGTGCAACAGGGAGAGATAGAGAGCATACCCGCTAGCAGCTGCGAGAGCACTATAGTGCACAGCGTTTTCCGCGGGTAAGAGAGGCTAGCCCCAGCGTGCTCTGTGCTGACGACCCCTGTTCTATGCCCTGCATTAAATTACAACTAATAATGTAGTTAAATTTCAATGCTCGATAATAATAATAATAATAATAATAATAATAATAATAATAATAATAATAATAATACTAATTATTATTATTATTATTATTATTATTATTATTATTATTCAGAAATTCAAGTAACAAGTCTTTTTTGACCTGTTACGGTCTCATTCCATCTCTTCAAATGACGATCAACGGAACTTTTTCCTCGAGACGTATAGTGGTGGATGAGCCGAGACAATCTGGAACGATCCATTTTGTTGACGTGCTAGAGCAAGTTCTGTCTATAATATTATTGAGGTATTCATGAATAGATTTATTTTATTCTCTTGTTATTGATTCGTTTATTGTATAATCAAATATAATGTTCTTCGCAAAAATATTACTTTCGCAGTTATCTATCCACGTCAAGAACCATAGTCTACTAATGTATCATTACGCATGTGGTAAACAGAAAATATCAAATACACATTATGTATAGGTACATTAAGTTTATTTTAATCTAATATAATGGTTAATTAATTACATTGCACTCATTTAAATTGACATAATATGTTCAAAAATGATAGTCATAATGAAATATTTACGGAACTATATTTTATAGCGTATCTTGGCTTTGGCTTTCAACCAAACGCAGATCAGTCAGTGACGTCATATTGTTTTAGTCTTGTACGGTTCTTGACTTGGATAGACATTAGGGGTGCTATTCATAGACATTTCGCTAGCCCGCTCTACGCGCATGCTAAACTAGCCCCGGCTATCGACCGATTACTTGTACAGGATTCATATCATGCCACATAGCTAACACTGGTTTATGAATACGAAAAACGTTAGTTCGCTGATCATCCACCGGAAGCCTGCGCTAAGAATGTCTATGAATATGGCGATTAGTAGGACATTCACTATGCTTTCAAGTCTCCTCAAAGATAATAATAGTAATAATAATAATAATAATAATAATAATAATAATAATAATAATAATAACTCAGTGTAACCACATTTCAAATTATCGTTGGAAGAAATACAGCTGAGATAGATTGCCGATAAACACGAGAACTGCATACTTCAATACTTGGTTAGCAGCACAGTGTAAATAAAAACCCTGTGACAGATGAATTAAGAACGCCTTCATAAACTCCATATTCAATATTTTGTCTCGTCGATCCCATTACCCAACTGCGAGCGCGGAGAAGTCGTATCGAATCAGTTTACAGTTCATTCTATGCTCGAATGTAAAACGTGAGCGGAATCCACGACTGCTGGCAGGTTGGAGAAGAAAATGAGCATCGTCTGTAGTCATCGAGCTTGAAACCGAAAGTAAGGGCCTCTGCGAGTGAGCACGTAAGGGACAGGGTCTGTTTCTCTCTTGCCCTACTTACAAGTAGGTCATTTCAGACAGTGTACATAACTTCACGTGATTGAATTACTCTGGCGACTTGGCGCCTGATACGTATGACGCGTAACAACGGCTCCGATTTCCTGATACCGTTACAAACTCTACACCGCACTGATCAACGTTGACAGTAGTTTTGTTTCTGCAGCGAGTTTGTGATGGTTTGACAACCGTTCCTACCTCAAATTTTGCGCATAATCCGAGATGATAATTTCAAACTATCCCTGCACGAACGCTCATGTACTGAAAAATAATTTAGTAATATTATATATTTTTCTAATTTAGTAGGTTATTTTACGACGCTTTATTAACATCTTAGGTTATTTAGATGTCTGGAAGAGATGGTGATAATGCTAGTGAAATGAGTCCGGGGTCCAGCACCGAAAGTTACCTAGCATTTGCTCATATTGGGTTCAGGGAAAACTCCGAAAAAAAACCTCAACCAAGTAACTTGCCCCAACCGGGAATCGAACCCGGGCCACCTGGTTTCACGGCCAGACGCGCTAGCCGTTACTCCACAGGTGCGTACACTAATATATATTGAAGATGCTATTAAATTTCACAATATGTTTTAATAACCAATATATAAATGCAAAAAGTAGACTACATCAGTAGCCAGTACAGTGAATGAAAGTAAGCACAACTAGTGTCCAGTGAATGAAAGTAAAACACAACCAGAGTCCAGTGAATGAAAGTAAAGCACAACTAGAGTCCAGTGAATGAAAGTAAAGCACAACTAGAGTCCAGTGAATGAAAGTAAAACACAACTAGAGTCCAGTGAATGAAAGTAAAACACAACTAGAGTCCAGTGAATGAAAGTAAAGCACAACTAGAGTCCAGTGAATGAAAGTAAAACACAACTAGAGTCCAGTGAATGAAAGTAAAACACAACTAGAGTCCACTGAATGAAAGTAAAGCACAACCAAAGTCCAGTGAATGAAAGTAAAGCACAACTAGAGTCCAGTGAATGAAAGTAAAACACAACTAGAGTCCAGTGAATGAAAGTAAAACACAACTAGAGTCCAGTGAACGAAAGTAAAGCACAACTAGAGTCCAGTGAATGAAAGTAAAACACAACTAGAGTCCAGTGAATGAAAGTAAAGCAAGTAAAGCACAACTAGAGTCCACTGAATGAAAGTAAAGCACAACTAGAGTCCAGTCAATGAAAGTAAAACACAACTAGAGTCCAGTGAATGAAAGTAAAACACAACTAGAGTCCAGTGAATGAAACAATGACTAACTTATTAACAACAGTAAATAAAAGTAATTTATTTCAGTGCTTAATCTGCTAATAATCGTGCTTTAGTGCTATTGGTGTAATATGAATAACAATCGACAATCCACAGTTAACAAATATAATATTGTCATGTCTTCACGATACCAATAATCAGCTTTATAATTTTAAATATTAAGCTCGTTCTCATAGAAGTTGTCACGTAGCATTTCCAATTGTTTGCTTTCATATTTTCAAATCTTTCTGTTACAATTTTGTGCTACACGTATTTATTATTGTAGGAGAAAGAAATTTGAGTGAGGAACAGTCAGTTATTGTCGGGTGACAGAAGGTGTAAGATCGGTTAGCTAGAATGTCTAAATGCAGTAAACCATTGAAAAGTAAACTTCATGCTTACGTTAGTGAATTTGGTGCCCATGTGTTTTCAACTGATGGAGAAGTTTTGTTATGTAAGGTTTGTGAAAAGACAGTTAATCACGAAAAAAAGTATTTTATAAATCAGCATGTGTCACCTACGAAGTAAACATGTGAGTTATGATGATATAATTTAAATTTATTGCTAAAATATATTATGCTTCTTTTAAATTTATTATGTCTTTTTCAAAGATTATTGTGCCCTCTTGCCTTTTTTGCCTGCCTATTTTACCTGTTATAAATGTCTAAACATCCGGGTTCTAATAATCACATATTCGCCTTACTGTAGAGAAAAAAACCGCAATCAGACCAAAAGAGATTCGAGCATAGGTCTACTCCTGAGTGCACTCTCGGATCAGGATACAAACTTCTTATCTCTAAAGTACGAAGGTGGTGAGAAAGCACGGCGAAGATTGTGTAATATGGAACTATACCCCTTTTCATTCGACTTAGTTCATGAAGAGTGCAGCCTTTTAGCAGCTCAGAACAACACGCGCCATTCGCGCTTAAGCAATGTTGCCTAGTTGTATAGTTAAGGCTCAGTCGCTGTTAGTGGCGGTAATTTAAATACCGCATGTGCCAAGACAAAATATGTAGCCAAGAAGAAGATGAGACGTATTAACTAAGTCGCGTGAAAAGCATTATAGAATGACACCGAAAAATCCATAACTTACGCAGGATATGAACCCATGACTATAGCCCAGACGCAGGGCTAAAATTACATTTTAGTTATTGCCTGCACCCAAACCGGCTTCCATACATCCTTAGTCACACGACAACACTGAGGATTAATTCGGAAATAAAGAAAAAACAAGTAAAAACCTCCAGTTCCCTCCGTATCATTAACCTGTCGAGTTCCTAGATTGTTAAATGTACAAAAAATGTCCGCTTGACTTCTACCACAAAGCGGGAGTCCCACTTTACACTATCGGAAATCTGTCAAGGCCACCTATGTGACAGTATCTGGCCAAGAATGCACAAACCACTTGCGATTAACGCTACTTTCCTGTCAACAGACTTATCTGAATTTATCTCATAAAAAGCTCTCCCACTGTCAATCTAATACTTCTAAATTGTCAAATAAGTGACATTTATGAAACCCTTAAGAGATTAGAACGTCTGTGGGCATTTTATGTGGAGTGAAGATTTTGATCCAGAGTACGTTACCTGTTGTTCTTTATGGTTGTGAAACTTGGACTCTCACTTTGAGAGAGGAACATAGGTTAAGGATGTTTGAGAATAAGGTGCTTAGGAAAATATTTGGGGCTAAGAAGGATGAAGTTACAAGAGAATGGAGAAAGTTACAAAACAAAGAACTGCACGCATTGTATTCTCCACCTGACATAATTAAGAACATTAAATCCAGACGTTTGAGATGGGCAGGGCATGTAGCACGTATGGGCGAATCCAGAAATGCATATAGAGTGTTAGTTGGGAAGCGGAGGAAAAAAAGACCTTTAGGGAGGCTGAGACGTAGATGGGAAGATAATATTAAAATGGATTTGAGGGAGGTGGGATATGATGATAGAGAATGGATTAATCTTGCTCAGGATAAGGACCAATGGCGGGCTTATGTGAGGGCGGCAATGAACCTCCGGGTTCCTTAAAAGCCAATAAGTAAGTAAGTAATTTTTGTGTTTATAAAACAGTTATATTACCGGTTGTACTGTTCATCCTCATCCGAATGCTCATCCTCATCCGAATGCTGATATTTTCAGTATGAATTTCTCTAAATACAGAATTATTTATCATATTTTACAGAATATTGTTGTTAGTTAATTTGAAGCTACTTTCACACCTTATTTCAATTTATTTTTTTCTTTGTCTTTTTTATATTTTGTTTCAGTTTTTAATAAGAGTATGTTTCCTTTTCCTTGTTTATGTTTTATAAATTAGTTTGTCAGTCTTGAACATTGTAATTGGGCTTTGCCTGTTATGTTCAATAACAAATAAATAAATAATTATGGTTGAGAAACTTGGACTCTCACTTTGAGAGAGGACAGAGGTTAAGGGTGTCTGAGAACAAGGTGATTAGGAAAATATTTGGAGCTAAGAAGGATGAAGTTACAGGAGAATGAAGAAAGTTACACAACGCAGAACTGCACGCATTGTATTCTTCACCTGACATAATTAGAAACAAATCTAGACGTTTGAGATGGGCACATATGGACGAATCCATAAATGCATATAGTGTGTTAGTTGAGAGGTCGGAAGGAAAAAGACCTTTTGGGGAGGCCGAGACGTAGATGAGAGGATAATATAAAAATGGATTTGAGGAAGGTGGGATTTTATGGTAGGGACTGGATTAATCTTGCTAAGGATAGGGACCAATGGCAAGCTTATGTGATTGCAGCATTGAACCTCCAGATTCTCTAAAAATCCATAGTAAGTAAGTAGTTTTTTGTAAGAATAGTATAAAGTGCACTGAACAGAAATAGACATAACTTTAGGCCTGTTTGGGAGCCGAGAAACTAGCTATGCGTGAACGTAATCGTAGTCTTACCTGAAGGCAGAAGACCTTGAGAGTTCTATGTACTTTCATTTCCATAGTTACGAGACATTTCCTGCTAGGGACATACTAATAACAGCATAAATATGACCAAAGAAGTCACTATCAAGGAATATAACTATCAAAATAAACAGAGCAATTACCTTGCTATGCACCACAAGAGAAAGATAAAAGTTCTCACCAGCTTATAACGGTATAGAGGTGTAGAAGTGCTTAAAGGGACGGGACATGGGGCTTCTCTATGCACTGCAGCATGAATAAGCTTTTGTGCGAGATCGTGCGTATTTGCTTACTTTCCGCACAAAACCAATACGCGGTAAGTGTGAAATACCACATTCAGTATTCCCAACGTAACACACATAACAATTTCCCTCTTCTTACCGCTTAAACGCCATATTTATTTTACTGCTTTAGGCTTTTAACATATTATTTTTAGAGACGTTCAATATAGTAATAATTTTAAATTGGAAACTTACCACTGCAATTTCACCTAAATTGCACTGTTAATTATTGTTTTTAAATATTTGCAAAAATTAAGTAAACTCTGCAACTCCACTAAAGTTACTGCATTTCGTGATGCATGTAACATTAAGGAAGCCGTTTGTTTTAAGTTCGCATTTATAGACTGGGGGGGGGGGGGAAGGCAGGAGTATATCACGGCCTGATGGAGTATAGTAAACACAGAAAACATTTTAAAGCAATAATGTTGAAGATAGATATTTTTGTTTTCCAAAATTGCCGTCATTGAACAGAAACCAAGATGGAGATTTCATTGCAACTAATTAGAAATTCCTCTTTCAGGTATGTAATAAACGATCTTCGCACAAAATAATGTACGATACACGAGCGGTATGTTTTCTTTCAATTCTCGGAAATTAAAAAAGCTCAACTACGTTTCGCTTTTTCAAACTTTTCCTCGAACATGAAAACTTCAACATACCGCTCTTATAACGCATATTACTATTTTGCGCTCGTGATGGAATGACTTGGGTGTAGCATGTACTGCGAGGCTAGGCGGATCCAACAAATGCGCCATACTATGTATTTCTCTCTAGCCTTCTAAACCGTACAGTATACTATACGGGAAGTCGGGGTAATTTGGGTATAAGTTACAATTTATTGAATAAAACTTCACCTAATCTTCAAAAACATGCCAATTTAATAAATATTGTCCATTTAACATTTGTCTATCGTGGAATGTTAAAAAATGTGTGTTAAGCACACTGATACTGCCTAGTAAAAAGGAAAACTGTTTCTTCTATACAAATTTGGGCTTTCAGGGATGAGCGCCGTATTCAATCATTAAATGATTACTAGAGAGCGGAATTTAAGCAAAGCCTATTTTTTTCCTTGATTCATAATGGCTTGAGATTTAATATTTACATTTTTCATAGAAATATAGGTATAAATAAAGGGGTTTTATAGTGCCTAAAATGCCTATTTCGACGTTAGTGCCCATTTTTAAGTTTTTAAAATTTTTGCATCATTTTTCGTGACTGTTTACTGTTTTTCTTAACATCCTGTACCGTTTACATTTCAAGACTGATAACAACTCCTTCCTAGCAGTGAACATCACAATAGAGAAGTACCTCCGGGCCACCCCTTCTCATTATTACAATATTTCAATCCTAAAATTCAAACTTTCAGTCGGCCTGGGTGGCATAGTCGGTATAGCTCTGGCTTTCTGTGCTCTAAATTGCGGGTTCAATCCCGGCCCAGGTCAATGGCATTTAAATGTGCTTAAATGCGACAGGCTCATGTCAGTAGATTTACTGGCATGTAAAAGAACTTCTGAGGAACAAATTATTATTATTATTATTATTATTATTATTATTATATCTTCCTCTGTCTGTCAGCAATTTAACACAAACTCGCTGGGTTGTACCCGAATAAGCATTCTCTTACATTCCAAGACAGATAACAACTCGTTCCTTTTATCTCACAGCAGTGAGCGACACAATAGCCACAATAGGCGCTGATCATCTACTGTGGAGCAAACTATGGAAATGTGATTGGTGAATGAAAAACACTCTTATATTAGTGACATTCTTTAACAAAAAAAAAAGCCTATTCTTTATTTTATAGAGCCTAAATAAAGGAGTTTAAGAGTCTATTTTAGGTGCCTAAAATGCCACTTTTTAGGACCTAAAATTCCGCTCTCTAGTGATACTTACGCATATCATATCATTATATCATCGGCGCTCATCCCGTCGGATCCCGGCCACTTAGTCACTCGTAATGAATGCACGTCTGTACATAGTGCGTTGGACATTGTGCCACTGTCACATATTCTGTGACACAGTACATGAGGGTAGGCCACCAAAGGGAAAACTGAGAGGTAGAACTTAAACTGAGGGGATTCGATCCGGCATCGGAATTGGAATCCGGTGTGACTTAGTGGATAAAGCGTCAGCACGTAGAGCTGAAAACCCGGGTTCGGATCCCGGTGCGGGAGGAATTTTTCTTTGTTCTATCCATCTTTCATCACATACTTTCTCGTTACAAAATACACATTGAACATAATTTACGTGAAATTTTCGTTAAAAGATTTCGTTAAAGAGTTGTGTAGATATTGGTAAGTGGGACGCTTGTAGATCTACAGTGACAAAGTGGCTATCATTCCTGTGTACACGATGTCAATATTAGAAACATTAACACTTCCTCAACACGCCTCCAAAGGCCAACATTCAACCTTCGTGAACATTTGCTATAACAGTAATATAAAAAATGACATCATATGAATTACTTTAATATAACGATACTATCACCTGTGGGCGATATGAACATTTAAAACATATTCTGGTCCTTTTTAACTAACATCCTACACATATCTACCTGGAATCTAAGTGAGGATATCAAGCAAGATTCAACTTGGAGTACCGAAACCAGGACCACCGAAAAATAAATCCAACAAATCATCGCGCGTAGCGTGTTTAATAACTCAATGTCAAAATTCTTGTCACCAAGGTTTGTTTTCTTATCTTCAATATTTTAACACTTCATACTGCAGGCCTACAGCTGTTATTCGGCGTCGAGAGAAAAACGGTTGAGTGTGGAACTCAAGGAAATATACACAGATGCATAAACTACAGGAACAGTGAGCGAAGAACATGCTTGAATTACTAAGGCTATACTGAGTGTTCATTTCAAAGTGTGTCATGACGTCATTGTTGATGAGTCAGCGATTTGAAGCGAGTTTCAGCTTTTGTGTCAGAGAAGCTGCCTATTAATCAAGGCGTTCAATCTGAACTTGAGAGCGTGTACGGTATAACTTGAACGTCGTAGCAACAGATGGCGGTCTATACGGTCTGTGTGCTACCATAACCTCTTTGGAACTGTGTTTTGCGCGGCCAAGTCGTACGCAGGGTATTTGTTATCATCGGTTGCGTACGGCAACATTCCACAACGTCGAAGTTAATGTCAACAAATACGTAAGTAATCGTCTTAACCCTCTCCACATATCCCGACAGTAAGAAAAAAACTCACCTCAGTACGTGTTTACAAACAGTTCACATTCCTGCCACTACAGGCGTTACCGTATGTATTGGTAAGTACTCTTCTGAATGAACGCCGTACTTGCTAGGCAACTTATCTGGCACATAAGTAATACACCTCTGCGGAAGTGTAGGAAGATTGAATTCTCTAGGCTCATGGACTAGCCACATGACGGCATACAGCCAGCCATGACACACTTTGAACTGAACACCCAGTATGTGCATCAGTTCAACCTCTAATTCCGTCTATGACAATGCTATTAATTATTTAACATCTCTATTCAAACATAAAAAAGTAATACTAGTAAGAAAGAATGGAACATAACATATTATTTCCAGGCCCACTCTGTATTGTATACTGACGTTAAAAAATATCTGACCTACGACTTTATGATCGTGTAAGCTTGTTCTCATTCCCTTTTACTCCTTGTATTTTCCTTCGTCAACATGAATTCTCTTTTTTCTCGTTGTATTCCTCCTCTTCTCCTTGTATTTCTTTTGTTCTGCTTGTATTTTCCTTCTTCAACTTGAATTTGCCTTGTTTTCATTGTATTTCTCGTCCTCCTTTTTTCCCATTGTTCTCCTTGAATTCTCCTTGTTCTCGTATTTCCCTTCTTCTCCTTGTATCTCTTTTGTTCTGCTTGTCTTCTACTTATATTTCCCTTGTGGCGGCGAAATGGAGTTGCATTTTTATATTACGGTCAATTCTGAAGTTACCTTCCCATACTCAATGAGGTGAAAGACGTACCGGTAGTTATACGTAAAAAAAAACTCTAAAAGGTAATCAATCAGCCCAAGGAAGAATTAAAACCATGCCCGAACGCAGCTCCGAATCAGCAGACAAACACGTTACTGTCTGAGCTAAGCCTCTGGTCCCTGTATGTATGTACGGGCTATTCCATCTCAAATCGACCGAAATATAGAGAAAATTGGCCTTGCAATTTTTAAATACAATGAAACTTTTTCTGTCCGTTGGCAACTGTGATACAATGCTTTGCGCAAAGTTTGAGGCATCAGAACTTCATAGTGTTTAAATTAAAAATATTTTAATTTGTCGTATTTTCATAAAATTTGCAACTTTAAACTGTTGTGGCTCCGAAACCCTTTCACCCAATGATCAAAATCATGGTTTATTTTGATGCTGAGAAATTATAGTTTATATTGACATGTAAACAGTTTTTCTTACTTTTTATGGAAATGGAGAAATTTAGATTTTTCTTCATTAAGACGCCTTTTCCCACGAAAAAATATTTTTAAAATACATGATTAGATTCCGCATTGAAAGTACAAATAAGCACATATTTTTTACTGGTGCACCGTTGATAAGAAAGTATTGAAAATATCAAATAAAGAAAATGAATAATACGCGCGTGAACTAACCAGCTGACTGTAGGTAGTCGAGACAAGCAGGGCCAGGAGACAAACACGTGATGTGTCGTCTAGCAGTCATGGCTGGGCTAGCTTTATCACAAGTTTTCATAAACACAGGAGTAAAATGACACCCAAAGCTCGCTTATCTTCAGCTCTCGGCCAGTGTGTGCGGTACTGCGCCGTTCAAGTCTAGGTGTGTGAAAATAATTTATTTAATACCCTCGAAACTTATTGCCGAGCCACTAAGCAAACAATGCCGAATCCCTCTTAATAATGCAAGGTTTTTTCTCAATATTTTTTACATTTTTACAAATGGGCAAAAAGGATAAAAGTAAAATCAGATTATCTGTCTCTCTGTATACAATAAAAATAAGTATTACTTCTTATCATAGCCTACTAAATGTCAGCTTCAAAATGAGCTCTCGTTCAATGTTCTGCAGTAAATGGTTCCAGAGTTCTGAGCGCTGAAAGGGGCTTGTTTTTATAAAATACGCTAAATTTGTCGCTCGATAGTACGAAAACCGTTTGACTTTCGGTAGTATATTTTTGAAAATGCGCTCCTCCTCAGCACCTTGTATAAATAGGGAAAAAATTAGAGTATTAAAAAAATGCGAGGTTTTTTACTGATCGATTTCATATGGAATAGCCCGTAGTCATGTATAAAGCAAAACATTAAATGCAACAGTAGAAAATATTTAAGAATATTCTCTTCTTGACCCAGTTTTCGATGTAGTGTGTATCCCTTA
This sequence comes from Periplaneta americana, assembly GCF_040183065.1. Lineage (NCBI taxonomy): Eukaryota > Metazoa > Arthropoda > Insecta > Blattodea > Blattidae > Periplaneta > Periplaneta americana. The sequence goes on from NC_091122.1 coordinate 31,158,162, forward strand.
GTTTGTCAAACTTAAATCCGTCACTGGAAGAATGATATCAATGTAATGAAAGAAACAAGAAGGATAAAAACTAAACCCAATCAAAGAAAAAAGGAACAAGTTAAATTATAACTGTAGAAAAACATGATAATATAGGCACAAAGTGTGGAAAGGAGAGAAAAAAAAAGTTGATAACGAGAGAAATTTATGTTTCCTCCGCTGGGAACTTGTCATAAAGGCCTAAGGCCATGGAAACTGGATGCATCAGTTGATTGACTGATGCCGACATTTGAGAAATAGGGAAGAGGCATGCGACGAAGTTCAAGGACATGAGACGGATTTATTTATGATTTACAGAGTTTAATTAACATTATTGCGCACTAGACTACAGTGCTAAGCATTTCTATAGTTCAGCCGTGTCTGGAAACAACTCCTGAGAATTGCATACCAAATGATAAGACATATTGTGAACAAGTTACTGTAATACTGCAACATAAATCACGAGTACATTTATACCACAGTCTAGTATAAACAGTCACGAAGCTCAATATGTAGTAAATATGCATCCATAGATAGTTGCTAACCTCTAGGATCGCTACTATCGCCTCACTGCAGACAATGCGAAATAGTACCTGCACAGTCTATTGTTCCTATTACCCTCATAAACTCAAGCTTCGTGACTGTATATACTAGACTGCAGGCCTGCGCAAAGTTTGCGCTCTCCGAGCCGGCTCACAGCTCATGAGCGGAATGCAGATATTAGCTGCGCTCTGTATAAGGGTAGACTGGAATAAGGGGTGGATCTCGTACAAAATATACACCAAAGGAAGTACTATTACGAGTGTTTATGAAATGAATTCCCGTTCAGTGTTTGCAAAACTATCTTGGACTATTATTAATTAATAAAGAAATAATTTATTTTGCAGAAGTAATAGAAATTCTATAGCTACTTAAATGTACAATATCATTTTGTTATATTTTTATTTATCAGTACATCAAAACGAGGTTTTATGCTGTTGGCAGCTGAAAGGAACAGTAGCCTACTGATCATAATGAAACATCAGTTACAGATGTTCGATGTCTGCCTTAATTAAAGATGATTATAGAAAACAGTTGCTCACAAATATAAATGTTGAGCCAAACATAGCAATCATTTTCACAGCCAGCCTGTGTAGTCGTGGATAATATTGCTAATGTTTAGTCTTGTAAAACTCAACCAGGCTAATAGTATTATTCAAACGATCTTTAGCCCTAGATCACATCGAAGATCAATAAGTTCGACCTGTAAATCGTTAAACGTTAAATGTTATGTTCCGTCTTTTAGATGCCTGCATACTGTACTGTAGCAGTAGGTAAGCAACGTGAAACAGTTACTGAGAATAGGCCTACACACTGCACTCCACTAGATAACTGAGTGGTCGTTTCCCTCTCCTCCACCTACAGCAAGTCTATGTCATTCTGACGTATCTTCCTCTCCGTTTCGGCGAGCGGTAAACACCGCTCTCCCGCTCCGAACGAGCGCGCGTGCTCGCTGAGCGCTGTTTGTGCAGGCCTGTACTAGAGTGTGTTTATACCTGGAACATCGCCATTGTGTCTCAAGAGACAGTGATTCCAGCTATAACTCCAGAGGACCCAGGTTCGATTTCCTACATGAACAGGAGATTTATTATTCAAGCGCAATGATTTGTATTCCAAGGGTACTGATGGTAATTTATAATAGAAACAATTTTCGATTTGTGTAAACAATGTTATTAATAGCGTATTTTAATCAAATTATTTCTAACCTATAAAACTTAATAGCGTACGTGACACTTTTACAAAAGTGTTAAAGGGTAGCAATAGAAAGCGTCATGCTGATCTGATTTTATTCCATTTCATTCAGGGCAGTGGTTCCCAAACTTTTTCAAGACATGATACACTTTTGGGCTTGACTTTTGTTTGAGGCCTCCCAATACTATACCGGTACTTAATTTCAATCGAAAAATATAAATCCAAGTAAGATAAAAAAAACAACGATAATTTTACGCAAAACTAGTACAGTAGATACTACCTAAAAAACGATCAAAACAGAAGTACATGGTGCAAAAATGACACGAAATAACGAAATATTACCATCGTAGCGCCGGGGTACTAGTTAAATACTAATGGAAATTGGAAAATTATGTTTGTGCCGATTCCCGGACATTTTCTCGAATCCGCTGTCCCGAACATCCATTATCCCGAATAATATTTTTCCCGAATACAAAATTCCCGAATCCACATTTCCGACAAACATTTTCCCGATTTCTTTGATTTCTATTTTCCCGAACACAAAATTCCCGAATCCACATTCCTGACAGACATTTTCCCGATTTCTTTGATTTCTATTTTCCCAAATACAAAATTCCCGAATCGACATTCTCGAGAGACATTTTCCCGATTTCTTTGATTTCTATTTCCACGAATACAAAATTCCCGAATCCACATTCCCGACAGACATTTTCCCGATTTCTTTGATTTCTTCTTTCCCGAATACAAAATTCCCAAAAAATATTTCACCGATTTCTTTGATTTCTATTTTCCCAAATACAAAATCCCCGCATCCACATTATCGACAGACATTTTCCCGATTTCTTTGATTTCCATTTTTCCGATAATACAGTAGTGTATATTACCACACACATATATTTAATGTACGTTAATTTAAGGTTTAATTAATTACACTTTCTCTTTACAAAGTGAAATAACGTCCAAGTGTCCTCAGGTAATCGAAGTGTCTGTTATCAGCTGCATAGGTGTGATAATCCTGCACGATAATTCGTATTCGTGTTTGAAGTTGTGGCCGCACGAACAGTAAAGTCATGTGCGCATACTCGTGACGGTTGGAAACTGCTGCACAGAAAACCTAATATTATGCAATTATTTATAGAAAATATATATTTAAAGATTCCGCAAGCAGCACATATACAGGAGCTCTTGTTTACTGCACATGCGCAGTGTGTTATAAGTAGAGACAGGATTTTTATGTAATTACATATTATATTCCTTTGAACCTAACTGATATAAATAACAAATATTTGCGAATCTTGTAATTACCATTAATATAATCAAATTTGATACTACATATTTACCCCACATTACATATTATGGCTTGGTATTACATAAATCTACATATTTAGGGGCTTTATTCATTTTTACTTCTCTAAAAGGGGGGGGGGGGAAAAACTTCTGTTAGGGAAGTTTACAATTTGAAATACACAGATTTAAAAATCCTTTTACCTACCCAAGAAAATATATATTTCGGCACGAAACATAACGCCCTTAGTTCCAGGCAAACAACAGTTTATAAATGCCTGTAGTTTGAGGTTTTAGTAGGTACTTTATTTCTTACACGGAGCAGCTAAAATGTGTCCCACATCTCCTCTCATTTTCTCCTAATCCAGTAAAGCGAAACAGTGCTTGCAGTACTGTTGTGTCATTCATTTCACTCAGTTCTCAATTTTTAGTACTTCCAGTATAAAGTGCAAGTGAGTTTATCTACTGCTTTTAACTAACTAAAATGGCCCCTGTATCTTCAACCCTAACGATAAAAATAAAATCCTGGATTGCGATGGACGAAGGTTTCACTACAGATGGAAAAATTGCAATGTGTCAAGTATGCGGTAAAAAAGTCGGGTGCTCTATGAAATCACAACTGGAGTCTTACCTATCCTATACCTGGCAGATATTGATATTAAATATTTTCATGATTTTACATATTTTGGTACATATTCAGCTTATTTTTCTTACATATTTCACACCTTGATATTACATAAAAATCCGGTCCCTAGTTACAAGCTAAACATACTATAAGGGAGCTCCAAATTTTATTTCTGTGACGTGAACGTAAAAACAATTGCCGGAAACCCCAGTTAAAAATTGAACACACAATCAAACGCGATTACCGAGAAGTTGAATGTCATTTTCGAAGCAACGCATTCCTAGTGGAGAACTATGAAAAAACGAAGCGCTATTGGGTCAGCGATCATTACCGCCCCTTATAGAGCCCACACACGCTACTGATTCGCTCGTGTGGTGGGCTTTCGGCTTCCCTTGCCTTTATTTTTCATTATTTTCCTTCTCCCCCCTACGATCTACTTTGAAGGTTTCGAGTCGCCAGTCAAAGAGAGTGCTGCTATCTGGTGTGCAAATTGATTATGACGCCTGATTTGATAGACACGTGACACAGATAATTGATGATAGGGTTATCCTGTTACTCTGGGAGGCTTTTTTTATTCCCTTTGTGTTATATCAGTAGGGTAGATCGTCTAATTTTAGTGAGAAGGCAATGACCCCACTGGTTGTGTAATCGGCATTTTACATCAAGGTTAGGAGTGGCAACGCGCGCTCGTGCGATTGACTTCGCCGGCATAGAAATAGTCTTAATTCAGTATCAATAATATCAAGTATACGTCACTGCCTACTGAAGGATGCACTGGAAGGAATGGTGAACGGGAGAAGAGTTCGGGGGAGAAGAAGATATCAGATGACAGACGACATTAAAATATATGGATCATATGTGGAGACTAAGAGAAAGGCAGAAAATAGGAAAGATTGGAGAATGCTGAGTTTGCAGTGAAAGACCTGTCCATGGACAGAACACACGTATGTACAGGGACATCATTTTATTTTTACTAACATTTCTAATATATAAAATCCAGACCTTTGAGATGGGCAGGACATGTAGCACGTATGGGCGAATCCAGAAATGCATATAGAATGTTAGTTGGGAGGCCGGAGGGTAAAAGACCTTTAGGGAGGCCGAGACGTAGGTGGGAAGATAGTATTAAAATGGATTTGAGGGAAGTGGGATATGATGGTAGAGACTGGATTAATCTTGCTCAGGATAGGGACCAATGGCGGGCTTATGTGAGGGCGGCAATGAACCTCCGGATTCCTTAAAAGCCAGTAAGTAAGTAAGTAACATTTCTAATATCCTGGGAAACGAGAATGCGGATGCATTACCGAAGAAGGGCAGCACTGCTACTTACAGACCTGTTACTAAATCTGCATATTACTGTGAAAAGATTTATTAAATCTACATACTTAGACTTCAACAAACAAAATTGGTAACACAATCTCAAGGGAAAAACTGGAACTCTCTGCATCATAATCCACAGTTAATTCCCGATTTACCACGAAAATCGTCTCTAGCTGCATTTAGATTGGCAACAGGCCATGATTGTTTGGCCAAACACCTGCATAGAATTGGAATGTATCAGTCCCCTAACTGCCCATTGTGCAATTCAAACCAAGAAATGAATTCGGAACACCTCAAAATCTGTGCTTCAGTGGCTGACCATGATAATATCTTTTGAAAAATATTGGAGTGCAACAGGTCAAATGACTTTATTGTCAAACGCCTGGCATTAGAAAACAACATTTCTAATATCAACCTGGCTATACTTTTGGATTAACGGTTGAGAACCGGATATACCGTTTGCTACTCCTTTCCACGACTGGAGTTCGATGATACTGGCGTAAAAGATAAACAAATCACTCTACTAGGTATAGGAGGGAAGAAAAGTAGTTCATCCATTTACGTAAACTAGGAAATATCGCGATTTTGAGTTTGATAATTTTCATTCGGTTTTTGTTTAATGAAAATACAGTACTGTATTAACAATAAGTGTTTTTACTCACGAACTGAGCTATCCATTCGGACGTATTCATTATGCAGTGTATATTATACTGTATACAGCACATTAGCCTACAATATAGAGAATTAAGTTAAATTGAAAAATAATCATAATATGGATATTTAAACACACTAAATCACTCATAATTCATAAAGTAAACCTCCATAAGACAATAAGTAACTTAACAAAGAGCACTAGAAAAGTAGTTTCTCTGCTCTATAGACTTGTTTCACTTGTACTTATTCATCCACAACTTCACGTCCATAATTTGAGTTGCAACAAGCAACTTTTCAAGATTAACACACAAACTTCTGTCACGTTTATTGAACAAAATCAGTTTATATGCTGAAAAAGATACGTATACTGACCTGACTGGAGCGCACTTAAACAGTGGCATCCTGGCTACATAATAATCGTTCCATTTGTAGTGAAAGTAGGATGCGTGCAGTTCTGCATTGCGTAACTTTCTCCATTCTCCTGTAACTTCATCCCTCTTAGTCCCAAATATTTTGCTAAGCACCTTATTCTCAAACACCCTTAACCTATGTTCCTCTCTCAAAGTGAGAGTCCAAGTTTCACAACCATAAAGTACAACCGGTAATATAACAGTTTTATAAATTCTAACTAAAATCCTTAGATGTATTAACAAGCTTTACTGTTTGTTCCTCACACAACCTGCCCGATATTCTGCAATGAACCTTCGGACTCCTTAAAAGCCATTTATAAGTAAGTAAGGTATTGCTCGCGCAAGAAACGATTACCGAAAACCAATGGCGGCGTTGCTGTCTGTTTTGACGTGTGTATGTAGACACGCCAAGGAGACGAGAGGTACGAGCCGATGGAAGTACTGTCTCTTTCAAGAAGATGAACAAATGAGGACATCGCTGTGGAAATAAAGAACGTAGCAAGAGAAAAATTCGAAGCTAATTAAACGCGCAACATATGTTTACGAATGAAATAATAATACCGTGCGATACAAGACACGTATTCACAAGCAATGGAACCATGGTGGAAACATAGTAAAGGTGTGGGACTGCGCATGCTGTTGCGATAGCGGCCGAGGCGTGTGACGTCATCTTTACTGCAGACAGCGATCGCAGCTCATTGCGTTGAGTACATTTTCTTTAATAAACCTAACTAGACATTAATTACAATACATAATTTGAACTGATTGTTGCCAATGTTATTCATATCCTTTTCATTGTGCGTTTAAGTTCATGTACTCTTTAAAAGAGTTATGAATAAAATTTAAAAAACATATAAAAAATTAACAGTAATAGCTTAAAAGTCGCTCCCTCAAATCTGCCGTCCTAGACAGCTGCTTAGTCTGCCGAGGCCTAAATACGCCCCTGATTGCATGTAGGCTACTGTACCTATTAACTTTCTTTCACTTCAGCGCAATAGGAGCATCCAGCACTAATGTAACAATGGAAAATCGCGGAGCCACTGAGTCTACTGTCACAGAGGAATGCCAAATACTAATACAAAGAATTCAAGAATTAGAAGAGAAGAATTACTCTCTAGAAACGAGGATTAAGGAATTGACAGCTGCCAACAGGAAACATGAAGAAAAAAGAAAATTACATGAGGATGTAATTTCATTGAAAAACATTAGACAAACAGAAGTTAAATCTAAAGTGGCTGAAATGTTGAAACCATTTTTCACTATTGGGCAAATTGATGCTCTTTTGAATAAAAAACGTAGGGTGAAATGGTCTGTAGAAGATTACGGTACTGCAATAACACTTCGAAACCTAAGTCCAAAAATATACCGATACTTAAGAACAAAATTAAATTACCCGTTACCTGATTTGTCAACTCTGAGAAAATGGGCAGTAAAACAATTATCGCTTGAGGAAGGGGTACTTCATGATGTCTTAAAATTAATGAAGGCGAGAGCTACAAATATGTCGGAGTTAGATCGTGTAACAGTATTAGCATTTGATGAAATGTATTTAAATGAGGAGGTTTCTTTTGACAGTAGGGAAGAACAAATAATTGGACCTCATAAAGCAGTGCAGGTTGTTTTTGCACGTGGTTTGTTTGCAAGGTGGAAGCAGCCCGTATACTATAAATATGATCAGACAATGACAAAAGAAATCTTAACAGACATAATTTGCCAGTTAGAAGGCAGTGGTTTTCAAGTTGTGGCCACAGTTAGCGATTTAGGTGGAAGTAACAGAAAATTGTGGCGTGATTTGAAAATTTCTACCAAACTAAATTGCAGTTTTCCTAATCCAAATGATTCAACTCGAGAAATATTTGTTTTTTCAGACGCTCCACATTTATTGAAATTACACAGGAATCACTTTCTAGATCATGGTTTCAACTTGAACGGATTGAACATTTCATCAGAACCAATTCATGAACTTTTACGTGAATCCTCGTCCTCTGATACAAAATTAGCTTACAAGTTAACTCCGTTACACTTAAGTGTCCGTGGTACCCAAAGACAAAAAGTTAGTTTGGCAGCACAATTATTTTCCAACAGAGTTGCAAAGGCTTTGAAATGGTGTGGTGAAAACGAGCTGTTGAGATCAAATGAATGGAAAGAAACTTCAAAGGCAATAAAATTAACTAATGATTGGTTTGATTTATTTAATACCGTTTCTAAATTCGGTACCCACCGTGGCTGCATAGTTACGGAATAAACCTTCAAGATCAGAATATTATACTCTCAGAAATGAATGACGTCATGACCACAGTTAAAGTAGGAGAAGCAAACAGGAAATTACCTTATCAGGAGGGGATTATAATAAATAATAAATCATTAACATTGTTGTATGAGGCAATGAGGTACAAGTACAAAATTGAATACATCATCACAAGAAAACTTAACCAAGAGCTGGTAGAAAACTTTTTTTCGGAAATTAGAAGCATGGGTAGAACAAACGATCATCCCTCTGCTTTAGATTTTAAACATAGACTGAAGTGGTACATACTAGGTCGAAATCCATTATCTCAGTTTTGTGAGAACAAAAACACCTCCGATTTGCTTTCGGAAGAAGAGGCATTAATAGTGGGTCCTAATACAAGCCAATCAGAGGTCAATGATAATCTGCAGAAAGAACTATGTGCAACGGCAGAATTTTTTAAAGGCATTCTGAAACCGGTTAAATTTACCAACGATCGAGATCCTGAAGAAAATATAGGCCTCCCAGAAAAAATATATGAAATCTCTGCAAGACAGCGGATATCCCAGGAAGGATTAAAATATATTGCAGGATATGCTGCATCAAAACATATGGAGCAATACCCGAATCTTGGAATTTCCACAAAATTGTCAACTTCTGCTAATCAAAAAGACTGGATTACTACAGTGTCCCGTGGAAACTTAATTCTCCCTTCTAAGGATCTACAATTGGTTGCCATGCTTATTGAAGTATATTCTCAGATGTGCACGGAGATTCTGTTTCTCATGAGAAATTTATAATAAAAAAGACTGTAAATTTGGTTAATTCTGCCATGAAAAACGAAGCAGAAATCAGTTCTCCTCTTCCGCCAGAAGTAATTACGACATTGGTTAGAAGAAGAACATTTATTAGAATTAAAGAAATTAATAAAATAATAAAAATGCCTGGAATTTCAAAGAGAAATATTATAAAGAAAATGAAAAAGATTGCATAAGAATAAGTATTTACTTAACAGAGTGGAATTTATAATGGTGAAATTATATTATGTCGTGTGTGGAATAATAAGGTAAATAATGTAGTAGACTATATTATGTCTCCAATAGCCTGAATATATAAAAATATTTGTTTACTATAATGACAAATTATTCCAAGAAATTCATATACATATGTTAATGAAGGTTTCAAAAGTATTTGAATTCATATACAAAATAATGTACGTTATAAATAACTGTATAGATTTAAGTATGTATATATTTATTACACATTGTATTGTAATTATTATAAAACCACGTGTAGGCCTATATTACAGAAGTCAATATTATTAATGACACACTGCCATATCACATTGTTTCTTGAAACTTGAGTTTAATATGTAATAGATCATAATTTTATTACGTTATCATTTCAAGGTAGTTCCTATTGTACTTGAATTCATGTGTAATATAATTTGTGTGATATATGGGCCTAATTTTGTGCATATTTGTAGCATAATGTATTATAATTATTATAAAAGTACGTGTATATTACAGAAGGCAATTATTAATGTTGCACTACCATATTACATTATTTCTTGACTCTTGAATTTAATTTATTGTTCACTATTTTATAATGTTATCACTTCAAGATAGACCCTATTATAGCCTATACTGTCAATATTTACTGAATACACAAACCATGAGTTTTATTTATTCATTTAAATCTATGGACGCAGATCTAACCATCAACAATCTGTTATGTTGACTGTGTCTTCGAGTGCGGCCTGCAGTAAAGGTGACGTCATGCGCAGACTGAACGAAAACACGCACAGCTTGTCCCACACCTCTACTATGTTTCCACCATGAATGGAACAAACTAAAGTCGTAATGTAACTATCACAACGCAAGACTGATTCTGTCGATGTCATTTCTCTTCCGACTGTATTCTTGAATATCATTCAAGTTATCTCGTGACCTTTCCTGTCGCCCGCTCTTCCTTATCTCAGTGTTTGATTCGCATTCCTTCCGTCGGTATTCCGTGCTTGCGAGACTTATATCCTGAAAAATGATGTTTTTGCTCAGAAACCGTATGATCTGCATCAGTTTCGACAGATGATCGAACAGTCTTTCATGAAAGTCGATGAAAATCGTGAATTATGTTCTGGCATCTGTAAATCAGTGTCTAAACGTTGTGAATTGTGTAACGACAAACAGGACCTCGATTTTGAACAAAATATGTAAAGTAATGTGTAGGCAAAAGTAAATTAAACGTAATTAAATATTTCGGGAAAGCGACTTTTAACCCACCCTGTATTGCGTAAAATAATTTTTGTGCGAGATCGTGCGTATTTGCTTGGTTTCCACACAAAACCAATCCGCGGAAAATCTAAAATTCCACATTCAGTATTCCCAACCTAACACACATAACAATTTCCCTCTTCTTACCGCTTAAGTGACATATTGATTTTACTGCTTTAGGTTTTTAACATATTATTTTTAGAGACGTTCAATATAGTAATAATTATAAATTGGAAACTTACCACTCCAATTGCACCTAAATTGCACTGTTAATTATTGTTTTTAAATATTTGCAAAAATTAAGTAAACTCTACAACTCCACTAAAGTTACTGCATTCGTGATGCAAGTAACATTAAGGAAGCCGTGAAAAAATCAACAAGAAACCAGATGCCGATGTTGTTACTGCAATATTTTATATAAATAATATTGTTAAAATATTAAAATGAAAAATAAATCATTACATAACCTTACCGTTTGTTTTAAGTTCGCATTTATAGACTGGGGGGGGGGGGAAGACAGACGTATATCACGGCCTGCTGGAGTATAGTAAATACAGAACAATTTAAAGCAACAATGTTGAAGATAGATATTTTTGTTTTGCAAATTTTTGCCGTAATTGAACAGAAACCAAGATGGAGATTTCATTGCAACTAATTAGAAATTCCTCTTTCAGGTACGTAATCAACGATCTTCGCACAAAATAATGTACGATACATGAAAACTTCAACATGCCGCTCTTGTAACGCATATTACTACTGTAAGATTTTTTTTTTTTTTTTTGCGTGAACTTGGGATATTTCACAAGGGCAGTAGGCATTTCTGGTTACAGAAACCTGGCAACGCTATCCTAGTATATACTTAGTTACGAAACATCCTTTCGATGCTACGTACACACACTCACTAGTCAGCTGTGAGATCCGGACACTGTACGCTCACTATCTGGTGCATTATTTAAAGACCTACGTCAGAGATAGAGTGGAGCAAGCAGTCCAGTAGGTCACTGTGGTATGCGGTGAGGACTGACCCACCGCCACTCTCGCTGTCCACGTCCATCTGATCCATTTCACTTCGCAACCCCACCCAGGGGCTCTAAATTTTAAGGCGGGGGGAAGGGACAAAAAACCACCAACCATTCAACGTAACAAGCTGCGACACTTACGAAAACCTAGAGGGAACTTAAGTAGTTGTTTAAAAGGTGTACAGACAACTATTATTTCTAAACCTATTGATTTCCCATCTCAAAAATTGTTTTTAGACGTTAATGTACTTGTAATAAGACAAATTTATTATATTTTATTAATAAAATTCATAGAAAAAAAATCTAAATAATTTTGAATTGTATTCTCATAGCTATGAAACAAAATGTATGAATTCTTTAAGAGTGTTTGAACCAAAATGCAACACTGCTACAGTATTTAATCATAGTAGTAATTTAGGCCCAAAAATATATAACAAATTTATATTTAAATATCCTAATTTTGTCAATTGTAATAGTTCTATTATTAAATTTAAAAAGTTATGTATGGATTTTATAAAAATTGAAAAATTGTAAATTTAAATTTATATATTCTTATTGCGTAGTAGACATAAGACAAATTGTATTATATGAACCGTTCAGAGCAGAAGTGGTGTAAGTCAAAATTGGGTAATGAGGTTTAAAGTAAAAATTCTGTAAAATACAGCGCAAAGTAGCAATTAATAGCCCATGTCTTTTATGCTATCCACTGACTACTAATAGCTTAAATAAATTGAATATTAATTGCTACTTTGCGCTGTACTTTACAGAATATTTACTTTAACCCTCATTACCCATTTTTGACTTACACCACTTCTGCTCTGAACGGCTCATATACTTCTTAATTTCAATTCAGAAATCCGCCCCTGAGCACGAGTTCTACTGTTTCAGGAGCGAGCTAAAGTTTTTCTGTTTATATTATATTTTATGTTACGATTATTAGCAAAATAAATAAATAAATAAAACGCAGCTATCAGCAGCAATTCTAAAAAAAATCGTATCAAACCTCAAAGTAGGAAAAGTCCCGTTAGGGCTACAACTACGTATGTAAAATATACATTTTTAAAATTATGTTGTATTTAACGATGCTCGCAACTGCGGAGGTTGTATCAGCATCGCCGGTGTGCCGGAATTGTGTGGTCTGGGCCACTGGCTGAGAAAAAACTACCTACTGAAGGATGCACTGGAAGGAATGGGAGAAGAATTCGGGGCAGAAGAAGATATTAGATGTTAAACGATATGATATATGGATCATATGTGGAGACTAAGAGAAAGGCAGAAAATAGAAAAGATTGGAGAAAGTTGGGTTTGCAGTGAAATACCTGCCCTTGGACAGAATGAATCTTTTTTTTTTACTTTGTTTATTTTACGACGCTGTATCAACATCTCAGGTTATTTAGCGCCTGAATGATATGAAGGTGACAATGCCGGTGAAATGAGTCCGGAGTCCAGCAACGATAGTTACCCAGCAGAAAGAACCTCAACCTGGTACCTTGCCCCAACCGGGAATCGAACCCGGGCCACCTGGTTTCGCGGCCAGACGTGCTGACCGTTACTCCACAGGTGTGGACCGAATAAATCTTAAATTTTGAAGTTAAATTAAATTTGATTAGAGAATAATTTTTAGGTTATGTGTAAATATTTTGGACACGTTTTCACGGACAAGTTCAGAAGACCTTTCGTCATTTTGTGAGTGGTACATTTCGGTGGGTAATTCATTTTTTCTTTCTATTTATCCATTATTTAACGAAGCTGTATCAAGTGTGAAGCTTGGAATTGGTACTATGCGAAATTAATATCTCGCGTCCTTGCAAGAAGTCTCAGGCTGATTATGTGTGTGGGCTCCAAACCTGTTGCCCATTTGTCTCAACCCGAGGTATGCCTTCCACTGAAAGAATTGATAATTTTGAACACTGAGCACCAATTCTACAGTACAAAAGCTCTGTCAATGCGAGGTTTGTACTTAAAACCCCCAAACACAAGTGTACAGTTGTAATTGATCGGCTGCGGGCAAGGCACCCTGATCCCGCGCGCTATCAATCACTCGCTGTGGATCAATTATAGGGCTGTCTCTTGGTTCGTCAGTCACGGGAATTAAACCTGGGCCCGCGTCACAACGCCCACCACGTGAAATTAATCACCGCGACTTGTTTCAAGACGAAGGCAACAGCTGGGATTACGGACCTGTCACCCGACAGCGAATTACTTGCACTTTCCCACGGGGATTACACAATTCCGCGGCAAACCATCACATCTATCGATGTCCCCGGTCCTACATACAACGCTTTCTGGCACTCTATGTTAAATGACCTCTGAAATTTCAATGCAGTACTGAAACCTTGAGAAAACTCTCATTGTCTCTCCTAATGCATATTAATTATTCAACACATACTCCCCATTTGAGTGTAAGTAGGCGGGTTTCTAACCCTGTTGAGCGATGGAGTCCTAAGGCATTCGCATAATCTAGTGGTTCCCAATAAGCTAAGGAATGTGAAACCCTGTTTTTAAAACAGGGCCATGGATTCCTTTCAAAAATTTTATTTATCTATTTATTTATTTAACTATTTATCTACCTATGTATTTACTTATTTATCTATTTATCTACCTATGTATCTATTTATCTACCTATGTATCTATTTATCTACCTATGTATCTATTTATCTACCTATGTATCTATCTATCTACCTATGTATCTATCTATCTACCTATGTATCTATCTATCTACCTATGTATCTATCTATCTACCTATGTATCTATCTATCTACCTATGTATCTATCTATCTATCTACCTATGTATCTACCTATCTATCTACCTATCTACCTATCTATCTACCTACCTACCTATCTATCTACCTACCTATCTACCTATCTATCTATCTATCTACCTATCTACCTACCTACCTACCTACCTACCTATCCATCCATCCATCCATCCATCCATCCATCCATCTATCTATCTATCTATCTATCTATCTATATATCTATCTATCTACCCATCCAACCATCCATCCATCCATCCATCCATCCATCCATCTATCTATTTATGGTAGTTACTAGAGATGAACAAAACTAACTGCCGCTCCCGCTCGCTGTGTTCGTTGCACTTGTCTTTCGAGTCTCGTCTCGTAACTCTCGTGCACTTCGAGTCTTGCTCATCATTAGGCTTCGAGACTTCGGATCCAATAGAGCAGTTCAGTGGGAAATGCGCATAACGGCGTACAGAGTAAAGTGGTAAAGCTTAAGGCCCATTCACAATGAAAATTAAACAAACATAACGTAAGCATAAAACCTTGTGTCCATGTTATTTAATGAAAGCATTCACAATGAATTACATAAGCATAAACTTAATCTTAAATATAAGACGTTAACATGAAAGTTTGCAAACTCCAAACTTTCATGCTTATGTTTATGCGATTTGGAAACAGTACACAAGCGGAAAGCGTGTTTTCACTTTTTGTTTAACATCTCATGGGCTTTGCCTACAGGCAATATTTTGATCTATTGGCCGTGATGATAGCTAGGCGCGCAACATGGAATCATATGACGAAAAGTTGATTATTTTACATCTCCGTTTCTTTGATTTCAAGTATTGAAAGCAATATACTGATGCCATTGTAGTTATTAGAAACACAAATTGAATAGCTACATCGTCAGTCATTGTGCAATTCTCCATTTTTATGTAATAGATTCTGTAGTTTTGTTGATTCGGTATGTTTGTTTCCACACACGTGTTATGTTTACGTTATGTTTAATTTTCATTGTGAGTGGGCCTTGGCTACTTAAGTTTGTGGCATATGTTTATGTGCTTATGTTAATGTTTACGTTATGTTTAATTTTCATTGTAAATGAGCCTTTACAGTGGGTGGGGGTACTGTAAACTGAATGTCAACAAATATGCAAAGGAAAACGCTCGGATTTGAAGGTTCTGAAGAACAAATAAATGAAGAAATTAAAATTGCTACATGTTTATTTACACCATTAACACTGTGTATAATTAAACACAAATGCTTCTAAAAGACAGGAGAATAAATGCTTTTTACGTTCTTTTGACACTGTCATTGTGTAATGTATATTTACTTTCAGAATGCACATATGTGTGTGTTCCCCCATACTACCGTACTCTACTCTAAATATCAACGTTGTTACCTCAACACATCTCTACCTTTCACTATCCTATAATACACGCACAGTAAACTTATTGCATCGGGTCCCAAGTCTCGAAGCCTGCTCATCATTCTCGAAATAGCATTTGGTCGGCGTGGAAAGATTTCGTAACTTTGAATAACATACATCATTGAAATAAATAAAGTTATAAATGTTTAAATGAGACAAAAAGACAAAACAGAACAGTATCTTGGTTCTATTACATGATTATTACCTATGGTTATATAAATAGAAAAAAAAACAATTCTCAAATAAATTTGCATTTACAAGAAACATAAAACATAACGTAATACCTTTCTACTTGAGATTGCACACTTGACCTCAAACATAGGAAAAGAAAATTCCTAGCCTTTTAATAAGGGCCTAGTAATTAAATAAAGATTAGGGAACGGATTATTAGACACTGAAAGGTAGAGATGATGTTTTAAATAGGCTACTTGGTTGTTTACACATAGTCTACATAATAGTTAAATTTAAGTGACATGATGATAACCGATAAGCTAGTACTTTGAATTGAGGAAGAACAGGATCCGTCTATGCTTATCTAGACCACAAATAATGAAGTTATTTGTTACATTTTATTAGCTTTAACGTTTTTGGCTCAAAGGACCCATCTTCAGAAAATTATCCCTGAGAATAAAAAATATATGAGAGTTGATCCATACGTGTTAAGTGATACAATATGAACAATAAGCAAGTTATGAGCCTCTATTAAAAACATTCATGAGCTCAAAAGTAATTAAAAAGTAGTTAAAATGGAATAAAAGCTTGTACAGGGACATCATTTTATTTTTACTAACATTTTTAATATTAACTTGCCTATACCTCTGGATCAACGTCGTTTGCTACCCCCTTCCACGACTGGAGTTCCATGATACTGGCGTAATATAAAAACAAATCACTTTACTAGGTATAGGAGGGAAGAAAAGTAGTTCATCCATTTACGTAAACTAGGAAATATTGCGCTTTTGAGATCGATCATTTTCATTAGGTTTTTGTTTAATCAAAATACAGTACAGTATTAACAATGAGTGTTTTTACTCTAGAACTGAGCTGTCCATGTGGACGTATTCATTATGCAGCGTATATTATACTGTCTACAGCACATTAGCGTACAATATAGATAATGAAGTTAAATTGAAAAATGGACATTTAAACACATTTTTTAAAATGGTGGCCGTTCATTTCGATACAGGCTTCAGTTCTAATGTGCACATTATCGCACTATAGACTATTGCAGCTAATTCCAATTACCAGTTTCGTCCTTCGTACTAGTAACTCATGTTGAAATAATTCTGTACCTACTCTATAAAAGAGTACCTTACGTACTGTAAATTCAATCTTCACTTCTGCCCGATCAGAAAAGATAAAATTACTCAGACATACTATATACTGTCCGTCCAAGTGATTATGTCGTAGGGTCGTAAAAGGGAGGAAATCACGTGGCAGTTAATTACTTAACGAGGCCCTTTTATTTGAGTTATTTTAAACAGTTGTATAATATTACGTAGACGTCCAACCAATTCCTAACAGAAATTAATGTTCTCAGAAAAGAGCTAAGACAGCCCAGCCACCAGCTGGCGAATAAAAGCTGGTGGGGGGGAAACCGGGATACGACGTAGGCAAATGGACGACAGAACCTGTGCGAAAATGATTCAATACTGAAAGCTCTTTCGTCACTGGAAAACGTGAACATATTTTTGGAACGTACTGTTTACTCTGACCTTAAGGCTACTATGACTGTATATGCGGTCTTGGATCTGTGTGGAGGATGGTTGAACTTCATTAGTAGAAGGGGTGGGAGTGAAGTACATTCAAAAACTCAGGTACAATAAAAATTGAAGTAAAAATAAAATGTCCCTGTATAAGCTGTGCTCAATAAAATATTAAAATGTAAAATATTGTTCTGATATAATTTGCTGAACCATCTGTGACAATGGCTCCAATATGATGTCTTGAATGGAGACAATTCAATCGGGTAACTTGTCCCAACCATGATTTGAACAAGGGCCCGCTAGTTTCATGGTGAGATGTGCTAACCGTTACTTCACAGCGGTGACAATATGAACTCTTAGCTTTATATCCGTGAAAGAAGTTTTAAAGATATCTTTACAAATGATCAGCCAGCAACCTGTATCGCTTATTTTCTCAAAAATACACCTTCGAGGGCTCTAGTCTTCAGACTAACGAAGTGTCGTTGATTTTATACTGTATTAAATCATAAAAATGTCTCGCTCCAAAGATAAACCAGTTATTGCTTTTTTTTTTAATTCCTGTTAACAAAATCTGCGTGGTAACCTAATTTCGCATACATTTAGATTCCTTTTTTTCTTTCGTCTGAAAACTTGACGGTGCCACACTTAACACTACAAACATTTACTAAGGATTTAACATGACAAAGGCTACTGTTCCACATTCAAAGATAAGAGGGGAATGCTGTTATCATTTTGACTTACTCAGTTTTTAGCCTAGGGGATTATGTCGCGCAGGAAGATCAAAATGTAGAACATGCGACTATGGAGGCCTTCTACTTCATACCTCACTCCCGTAGCACCCATAAAATTAAACTATTTTCTCAACAATGGAGGGAGAAATCGTTTAACTAGGTTGGCTCCCTCTGCACCCGTATACGTAGACTGTATGCAATGCATTAATTCTTTTGTTTCTACGTATAATACAAAGAATGGGGGTAGACGTGTAAAGCTGATCATTTAAAATGTTCTCACAAGTCTTTTTTATGGTTCCCAGTGGCCTACATTCCTCATAGCCAGGGGCGGACGGAGACAAACCTCAGTCACATCGATCTGGTTAGCAGCGGCGCTAGAATCACACTCACCTGAAACAAACGAAAAGCGATCATCAGAGATCGGAAATTTAGGCATTATGAATCATTAAAATAGGCAGGC